>NW_022992301.1:0-214392 GCF_902827175.1 Gymnodraco acuticeps
TCTCTGACAGTGAGGGCAAGCCTACGGACACCACGAGGCCTGTCTGTGAGAAATGTATTAATTTTATTTAATAGGAAATCTTGTCATTATTTTATTTATTGTTCTCATTGTTTAAAGGTTGTGTTATGGTTCTGGTTCTGGTGTGAAATAAACCACAATAATTACATTTAAGACTGTTTCCCTTTTTTTAAGAAAAGTATCAAAAAAGAATCAGAATCGCAATTCTTGACTTGGTATCGAAACCAAAATGTTGGTATCGTGACAACACTAGCTACTCCTGACAGTTAAACCTGATATTTAGTAGGTCTGTTAAGTATTAACATAATTTGGCCGGTCAAAGTTGTTTGGGCTCGGATAAAATCGCTCCGTTACTTTCGTCCCGTGTTACTTTCGTCCCGGCTCCGGTGTGTATGTGTGGTGTCAGGTGTCAGTATGAGAGGATGACAGCGCGTCTAATTTTGATGTGGCCCAAGAGCCAATCAAAATAATACCTGTGATGCAATGAACCAATCACCTTTGAGGGGGGGGAAACCTATCGTTGATTAAACAATATCCAGTGTTTCCCCTACCATTGTTTTGGAAGGGCGCTGCGCCCCACCAACGGAGCCCCGCGTCCCCCCTGAAATTCAAGGTGTTTAAAAAATATATACAATTTTTTTTTAAATATATATAGCACCAAATTGCAAATAATCTATAACTACTGTCACTTTTCACATTGAACATGTGCTCTTTTATTAAATAAACTAAACGCTTTCATTTTAAGTTGTGAGTTTAGTGTTTTTGACCCTAAGTAACACTGATGCATTATTCAATAACAATAATCCACAGCTCCTCTCTCTGCTCCAGAGGATTTAAAAATATATCCCAATGCCACAAAAATGCATCAGTGACGTGGTTGAAATCTTGTCTCCAGAAAACAAAAAACTGAAACAAGCGGTATCAGTGACTGTGTGTTTGATGTGGCTCTTTGAAGTAACATAGAAAACATGTGGCTCTTAACCTCTGACTGGTTGGCCACCCCTGCTCTAGACACTAATTAGAAGAACACAGACTAAACAGAAATGTACAGACGAATCAGATTATTAAACATGACCTTAAAATATATTTTATATGTTTTTTTATTTATTTTTTAGTATTTTTTTGTAATCATTATTTGTAATACTTTCTTCTGACACTAGGTGGGGCTGTGCCCCTAATGACCCGCCGCCACTGGACATTTCACCTTTCAAAATTATTGTTTTATTATATATTGGGCTTAAATAATAATAATAAACTAATACACTCTCAGTCGCTCGTGTCTGAGTCTGTCTGTGGCTGCTTCCGTCTCTCTCACAGCTCAAACAATCCTGTGCGTAAAGTCAGGCGCGAGCCAACTCGAACGAGCCTCCCCACAGCAGCGGCTCGCGCTGTGATATCTCTCCCTGTCGAAGCTCCCACTCAATCCCTCTCATATGGAGCTCGTCGCTGCTTTCGTCGTTGGCTTCTCTTCTCAGTCTCACTCTCAGATCAAGATCCCTCCGCGTAAAATCTGAACACACCAAAAATAAAGTGGAACTCGGTTTGTCGTGTTTGAGCTGTTAAAGTTCACGGACTCGAGTGATTTTGTCTCATAACCAGAAATCCTCCCGTTGAGCCTCACGAAGACCTTTTCAAAATGTGCTGAAGTCTCCTCTCTTCTTTCAGGCTGTTTCCGTGTTTGCCTCTAACATCACACGCTCTCCTGCTCGCTATCGCTGCGTTAACTCCCTCCTCACTGGCTGCTTCCAACTTCGCGGAGCCGGCTGTAGCGAGGCTCCCTCTTTCTCACAGCTGGGAAAAGAGGCCGAGTCTGAAAGAGCAGACTCCTCCCAAACGAGATGCTGCCTCTCATTGCTCACTGAGAGAGGGCTCGTGGCCAACAGCCGGCCCCGTGAACACGGAAGCAGCCAACGAGGAGGAGGGGGAGTCGCTATCCCTCCGAGAGCCGAGCAGGAGAGCGAGGGAGAAACAGTCTGAAAGAAGAGAGGAGACTTCAGCACAGTTTGAAAAAGGAAAGCAGTCTTCGTGAGGCTCAACAGGAGGATTTCTGAAGAGAAATATGATGGTGATCTTTTCGAGAGAAAAGCACACGAGGTAGAGGGAGAAGAGTTCCTCAAGTATCAGGACTTCACAGTAATCATATGGCAGTTTAAACATGCTTTTTGTACAACACATGTATGGACATTTCACATTTCAAAATTATTGTTTTATTTATTATATTGCGCTTAAATTATAATAAACGAATACACTCTCAGGAGATGTGCGTGACACAGCTGGAAACATGCTGCACTCGCGAGCTTGCCGCACGAGAGAGGGATCGCAGCGAGTTGGGAGGAATCTGATGTTTCAGGATCAGCCTTTCCCCCGAGCTGTGAGAGCGAGGTACCGAGCCCGACATCCTGCATATGTTTTCCTATAAACAGACCAATGCTTAAGTTATGGAACGCTGCGGGGAAAAGGAGTTACGCCTTCCTAACCAGCTCTCTCCTTCCGCTGTCATCGGAAACAATGGGCTGATGTTTTTATACTTGAGTAATTTGTGCATACAACTATTGTGTTTCTAGGCTTTACATGTTATACAAAATAAACTTTTATTGAGAAGTGCTCACTATCACAGATTTTTTCAGATTTGTGAACAATATTTGAGAGAAATGGTTATTTTGTACATAGAAAATGTTTTAGATCTTTGAGTTCATCTCCTGAAAAATGGGAGCAAAAACAAAAGTGTTGCGTTTATATTTTGTTTAGTGTATATATATATATATATATCATTTATTTAAAAAAAAGGCACTTTCTCTGGAGGAAGAAAAAGGGCATGAGCGGTACCGAGTTGGGCCGGGTTAGGCCGGTCGAGTTGACCGGGCTGATTTTTAGTCCCAGTCCGCCCCTGATTACAAGCAGCAGCATTAACATTTGACCTTTTACATAGATCACATTAATGAATTAAAGTGCTACTTGTTTTATTGCCCTCTGACCGGCTGGTCCTGTGGCTCGTCTTTATTTTGTATAGACCTGATGCTCAATCTCATCCTCTTCAAAGTCACTGTCAGATCCTTACATTCTGAAACAACTTCCTCTTCCTACCGCTAGTCAATTGTCAACGAGCTGAGTAACACACATATTGTAATATATGTTGGATTCGCTTCAGGTGTGGCAGGAAACACTACCACTTTGTCAGAACCTTCCAATAAATACAGAGGCAGCTTTGTACAAATATAGGGCAATCTTTATTTTAACAACACAGTTAATTGGTAGGCTAAGAGGAGAGGAGAAACAAGAGGAAGCGAGTCCACGGGGCACCAGAAACCCCCACTAGACTGTGAGTCCACTTTTAAATACACTTCAGCAGGGCTAGTTTTACTAGCGTTTAACGCGGCACACCACACCAAGAACACGGCATGCAAACACCCTCTGCCGGAGGCACACAACTAGGCAAAATGAACACACACACACACACACTGCAATGACCCAACCAACAATTTAGGGCGAGCGCTCCAATTCGTGGTAGCCTCTCACCTGCTGCTCTCCTTCCATACACTGTGTAAAATACTTCTAAAATCAGACATACAACAATATAAATGGGTGTACGTAACTCGCCAGTTGGCGAGACCCTCCCCCGGGGTCTACGCTAGGGACGCCGTCCAACTCCCCGGGGATCGGCTTCGCTGGACGACGTGAACTGAGTCACTACAGCTGGTGTCCCTGTTGCTTGGGCACCGCCGTGCGTTAGGAGGGATCGCGGCTCGCACTCACTAAAACCCCGGCCCTGACTATCTATAGGAGGTAACAGGCCTCCCGATCCTGACACTCTAACGTATTTCCTGTCTGGCTTCTTCGTCGCCGGCAGCTCTATCCGCTGCGAACGACACCCTCCCACCCAAAAGAGTGCCGAGTCACATGTAGCGTCCTCCAACCCCCATTCACAGTTCTCCACTGCCTTTTCTCTCTCCGCTGTCAGTTTCCCAGCTGTGAGTTCCTCCGCTGATTAACACACCTGTTTCAGTGCAGTTAATCAGTGCCCATGCAGGCGCATTCACGTCACAATATGAACACCACACAAGTTCAGTTAATACTCCGGGTAAATTGTTAGGAGCCTGAACAGGTAAAAAGACACTGACAATAGTCAAGATGTCATGATATAAAATATGATCTTCATTCAAATGTAACTGCAGACTCTCAAATAAAGTTAGCGACTCACCTGAGATATGTTCAGCACACAGCAACACAATTATGAGTTTCTTCATCATCAAATCCCGGAGAAAAGTTGATGCACATTCCTCCAGTATTAAGACATGTACGCTCTCAGCCGGGCAACTAAACGCGTCTCTCTCCTGGCTGCTATTTATCTGGACAGATCCCGCCCGGTCGATAGAGCACAGCTCCCGCCCCTACGGTGGACTTTTGGGGAAGCATCTGTCTGAGAAAAAAATCGATTCTGAAGGAATTCCCCACAGATCCGAAAGACTGAAACAGAACCATACTTTTCCACTTGATATGTATTTTATTTTTGTCTTATTGTTGTTTTATTTATTTCCTATTTTATGTTTTGTGACAATTACACTATGAGCACTTTTGTAGATGAAGAAGATGAAGAAGATGAACCTTCATTCAGTTTCCACGCGCATGCAGTTGTAAATTCACACAGTTACACACTGTTGTTCCCCTTGACAATCTGTTTGCACTGAATGAAACATACCAACACATCCTCACTCCCAGGTCGGCCTATGTTGACGTTATGTCAAGTCCCCTGTCGGCTTTTTCCAACGCAAGGGGGGGGGGCCTTAGCGTCCATTTTCAACGCAAGGGGGGGGCCCTTAGCGTCCATTTTCAGCTTTCCGGGATGTCCATATGCTTCTATGGACGCTCATGGAAGCACGGCGTTCGTTGTGTCGACTGCCCTTAAAGGCAATGTGAGCGTCCATTCTCATTGGATAACGGAGAATTGTACACCCGGAAGTAAGTATTCCCCTTACTGTCGATTGATTTTACAGTGATATCTGCACTACTCATCGACTAAAAAACACCAGATTATCCTTGTTAATTACACAACATTGATTGGTTTAAATTGTGTGCAATGCTTTTATTTTTCCCCTTCGATTCGGAGAAACAAATGTTTTTTCGGAGTAAAGGATGGCAGAAGACACTACACTACCCAGAATCCCCAGCTATCGTTTGGACTACACCATGTGCTCTGTTTGACAAACCCCGTGATAGTCCTCAAGCTCTGTGATTGGAGAGTGTGCTCCGAGGGTTACGCCGAGCCTCGAACAGCACTTGAAATGGGATGGAACCACGCAGACTGTCCAAAACTGGATTTGAACGGGTCCACCGCGTCCCCCCTCCCCCACCCCGTCCCCAGAACTACACATGCTGGCTATTCTGTTTCGCAACATGTCTCTATCTATAGCACGTCTCTACTGGGAGTTGTAGTTTTAAAAGACGTTTTCGTATTTCCCATAATAAGAAGTTGCCAGTATTAAACTGTGTACATCCCTGGAGGTTTAGGGGATAGGAAACACTCACATTTAAAACATATAATTAATAAATGGGTGAAAATTGCTTGTGCCCATAATGGGCAGCATTAATATATATACACACATGCCAGCTAAGGTCAGAAGAGCTTTATTTAACAGCTGGTCTTATGTTTGTGACCCCTGTTGTTAATTGATAACATTACATTACATTACATTAATTGATAAGCCTGAAACATGCACTTGTCAAGGTTCAGAGGCACATTTAGCAAATATGGCAGTAGCCATCGATCAGCTTAAGATAAGATATACTTTATTGATCTCAAGTTGGAACATTTGCGTTACATCAGCATGTGTAACAGTTAAATATGCAGTGGTGTTTATTTGTAAATCATTTAGTATAATCACACAAATTCTGTGTTCTTTATTTATTGATTGTTCAATACCTGACAAGGTCGGAGATGAAATATCTACATACATCTTATAAGAGTATAATACATTATGTATAATATCAGTTAAAATAAGTGCTTCAACATAGTTAACATTGCTGGAGGTATGCACAAATATTGATAGATGTCTTGTAATGCACTATTGAGGAACCTGCGACCCAAGTTTTTCATTCAATGCATAACTACACCATAGTTGTGTAGGCCTATATGATAGTCAATAAACCTTAGAAAATCTTGAAAGGGATGTGCAAAATAGTCATTATATACAGTCTTTAATGAACTATTAGTAGAATAACGAGTAATTAATATACTTTATAGGGATCCTATTAATATCTAATGATAAAAATAATGAAATTCAATAACATGATTTAACCACTAGGTGTCCCTTTATATCACCTTATGGTGTAAATACAGCCTATCTACCAATTGGATTAAATATAAAAGTCAGCCGAATTAGTGTTGATACTGCAAGGAGACGTATTGTGGGAAAAGAAATGTAAGATGTTGTTTAATGGCTGATATATTTATGATCCACGTCACGTGTTCAGTTCCTCATGTTTGTCTAGAAGTCTTCTCATCAGGGCTCTATAAATACAGAACTACGGCAGGTAATATTTAATGCAGCCGAACCGTGTATTACAATGCCGTTATGTGATGACTTCCAAAGAGAAAAGCAAGCACACTCGGAATAAAGTATTATTGTATTTTTTTTTCAATGTTTTCCGTCTGTTTCCGGTATTTGTCAATGACGATGTGCTGTGAGATGTGAGACTGGAATTGCACAGGGGAAAATAACGTAGGCTATCTTTAGATGCGGATTTAGTTAAACTAATATGTTTTCGCTGTGGACCAACACTATACATAGACGGGGAAGGGGGTAGCAATAAAGATAACACCATTAAACAGTTACACAACATAACATAAATAATATCGAGAGCAGCGTCCCTAGCAACCACCTTGGTAACAATGAAAACGTTATGGACGCAATTTCCTGAAGTAATCTTCGTAATAACTAGCAAACTAAAGATCATGTACATCCACTGCACACATAATCTGAAATAACAACTCATATTTCTCGCATCAAAGGACATCAAAACGCATTTTAATGGCCAAACTAACTTTAAAAATAGGCATTTTCCATCGAGAATAAAACGAAGTTCGGCCATGTTTTTTTTTTTCTTCAGGGAGAAATTTGAAGATCACGTGACGTCAAACAGAGCACATGGTGTAGTCCAAACGATAGCTGGGGATTCTGGGTAGTGTAGTGTCTTCTGCCATCCTTTACTCCGAAAACATATTTGTTTCTCCGAATCGAAGGGGAAAAATACAAAAGCATTGCACACAATTTAAACCAATCAATGTTGTGTAATTAACAAGGATAATCTGGTGTTTTTTAGTCGATGAGTAGTGCAGATATCACTGTAAAATCAATCGACAGTAAGGGGAATACTTACTTCCGGGTGTACAATTCTCCGTTATCCAATGAGAATGGACGCTCACATTGCCTTTAAGGGCAGCCGACACAAACGAATGCCGTGCTTCCATGAGCGTCTATAGAAGCATATGGACATCCCGGAAAGCTGAAAATGGACGCTAAGGGCCCCCCCCTTGCGTTGAAAATTGACGCTAAGGCCCCCCCTTGCGTTGGAAAAAGCCGACAGGGACTTGACATAACGTCAACATAGGCCGACCTGGGAGTGAGGATGTGTTGAACATACCGCTATATACAAAGAGTTTAATGTTCAATTTACAACATTCCAATAAAGTTTGATAAATAATAATAATACAATTAATAATAAAAAAGATGCTTGAAAACGTGCATGTCTGTCCCTTCAATGATGGCTTGTTTCTCATTTCTCTAATGTGTATTCCTGTCAACAGTGGGGGATATAATACAGGCATTAAAACCTGTCATTTAAACCGCTTCTAATTTGGATTTTATGCAATGGACCCAGACACAATAGTCTAAATTGGTGAAGTACAAAAATAATTGTTTAAAATAATTAGATCAAGTGGGGGATATACTACATTCATTAAAACCTGTTTAAAAAAAAACCTGTGCTTGTATATCCGTCCCCTTTGAAGCCTCAACAATGACTTTCAGAGAAGAGTGAGAGTCCTCCTGTGTGCTAAAGTGTTAGCTCTGATATCAGGAGCATGTTCTGTGTTCGTCTGCTCGGAGACTGTTCTAGAAACCGAGGAGCTCTCCAAACAGCTCTGCTTTAAAGCTGTTGGAAGTAAAGAAGTACAGGGTCACAGGAACTCAACTGGGCCATCTCTCTGATCAACATATCAGGTTTCAATGCAAGAGGAACAACATCTATACAATTACGTTGATTTTATGTTTTTTATTTTGAACACATTTTGTTTGATGTCCGTCCTGAAAGAGAGACCCTTCCTCTTTTTCACTTTTCCTGTTCAAATGTTTATTCTGGGAAGTGTTTCATATGATCAGCGTCTCTGAGGACCGAGGGTTCAAAGTGCAGGCTTAGTTACATAGCTACAGTGTAGTCATGACGATGAAAATCTTAGTGTCATAAGTTTTACGGATTGTAAGCACCCAGCGACAAAATGTGTTATTTCGGCTAGAAGTATATGTATAAGTATAGAGGTAGAATATATAAATAGTACAACATTCAAAACAACAACAGGTAAATAAAAAGAGAAAAGGTCCAAAGCAATTTTCTGGCAAATAGTATAAAACTTTATTTAAACAACTCGAAATTGACAATGGCACAAACAGTTATTTACACACATAGCAAAGACAAATGAGGACATAAAGAAACATTCAGATAAAACTAACAACCAGCCACTGTCGAACTAGATCATCAGTTTAGTAAATCATAATACCCATAATGACCGCCTCGCTGCACATCATCCCTTACTGAGCCCTCAAGCTCATAGCTCATCATATCTGTTCAGAAACTAGACAAAAGTTAAACAAGTACAAACCACAGACTGCCTGTGTCATGGCGAATACAGTCGCTGGTTTATTTATGTCTGTAGGCCGTTGTTGTGAGTGTGGACGGTCGGAGCATATACTGCGTTAGCTTAGCCGATCTTCATTCAGACAACACGCATTTTAAAAGGTTTTTTGCCTGTATTACAATCAAACCACGGTAAAATATGTTGATTGTGTTGTAGTTGGTATTTCCCATAAGTGCAGTGAGTTAAAAAATACACAGCATCACTTTAAGTCAGTCTATTGTTTTCGGGAGCGACAAGGAATGTCTCAAGGATACGTCACTCAAGTGGCACCTGCTAACGGGGTGGTGGATGATCTACAGCACTGATGTATTACATGTCTAATATCTGTACTATGAAGCACTTTGAGCACTTCTAAAGTGATCAAATAAATGCAATGAGCTATTATTAAGTTGGACATGGATCTCCTCTTTCTGCTCATTCCCTTTAGAGAACTCCTGGAGTGTTTTTGACTTTTTATTTTAACTATCCAGAATATTCTATATTGTTAAAATATATATTTTTGATCATTACAAATATTTAATAAATAATCTTAAATCCCTAAAGGATGTTTAGATTAGTCTCTAATAAATTACTTATAAAAAGGAAATGCTTATATTAAACCGTATAAATAGATTAAATAAATAGTTATGGGTTTATTCTAGGACCTGGCAGTATGGGTAATCTATCACAATATCTTCTGATGTCGTTATTGTGATGAAACTGCAGGATTATATATATATTTTCTTTAAGTCACATGGATATCACCACCTAGTGGGTAAAACAGGTAATGCTAGTTTGTGAATGACATGTTTCAATGTAATGCTGCTTTAAAAACATGGAAGAGAGAACACATATATCACAAATCCAACGTGATACCTCGTCTGTCACAATACAGATGTTATATTGATTGAAGGCCCAGCCCTATGTTTGTCAGGGGATATAGAAAGGTCTATTCTGCCTTGATTGACCCTTTAATAGACCGTATGTGATGGTTGATTGTTGCTGTCTGTGACCTCTGACCCCACCAGGCCTTCTTCTGCAGCGCTCTGCTGATCTCCCTCTGAGGTCTTCGGCTCTCCTTCTTTCTTACAAATCCCTGTGAAAACATTAAACACAGTTTTAGAGACTTCATACAATAAGGACAGGTTGTGTGTTCTGAGGCCCTGCTCTCTGGGTTCTCCCTCTCCTGCAGTTCTTCAGGTTTCAGTGCATGTAAATGGTCTGCAAAGGCTACAATCCCTGTGCTCCCTCAGAGGGAGTTTCTCTCCTAAGCCATTGCCTTGTATTCTGATATTGGACACTGTTTGTTTACTTTAAGTCATATTATACGTTTGTATTAGACAATCATCTAAATCTGAAAAGTTACTAAAGTTTCAAATAACTGTAGTGGAAGAAAACTACAATATCATTATTTTTAATGTAGTGAGTAGAAGTATAGAGTAGCATACACTGAAACACTCAAGTACATTTTTGAGGTACTTGTACTTTACCTAAGTCCAGTAAATGCAGTGGTGTTTTTTTATGTACAAAAGTGGAGGGGCACGAACAACTTAGATGTGTGTACGCTTCTGGTGCTTTTTAAAAAACACACAAACAAATAGCTGTAGGCTCGCCTCGCCGTTGGGGAGAAAATCAGCGACGTAAACGGTGACGTCATGACGCAGCAGCGGCAGCACCAGTCGGGCTCTGGGCGGTGTGAACAAAACGGGGGCTGAAAAGAAAAACCGGTTCCGAACCAGAAAAGCTCGGAGCTAGAACGGGAACCGCGTTGGTGTGAAAGCCCTATTAGATCACCTTTCTTCCCCGTTTGATGCTGTTTGAACTTCACCAGGTCTACATGCCTCAATGCAGTGGATGCTGCCACGTGATTGGCTGATTAGATATTTGCCTTAACGAGCAGTTGAACAGGTGTACCTAATGAAGTGGCCAGTGAGTGTGTTGGGTCAGACATATTTTGATATTTGTTTAGTGTTGTAACTTACGGATCTTCCCACTCTTCAAACCAGCAGAACCGAGAGAGAACCAGGAGAACTGTGAGAATGATAGCAGCACGACCAGCCTCTCTGTTTGAAGCATCTGGAACACAATCAGAGGAGATTTCAGTTCACAAGAAGAGCCAAGGTGATGCAGTTTCACACCAGCTCCCACTATCAGACTGTCCTTTACCCAGAGGGACAAAGACTCTAAATTTCTCTACAGAGGTTTAAATAAAGTACCATTTCTCTCTCCAGCTGGAGGAGAGGTTGTGCTGGAGTCCTTCCTCTTGGTCTGGTTCTCTTGCTCCTTTGTTACTGTTTCAAATGAGAGAGGTCTTATTTAGGGACAACAGGAGTCATTATCTGCAGATTCATTAAGTGACTGTTCAACAAGAAAATGACTTCAGGCCTTGAGAGTCAAGTGAGGAAAAAACCTTTAAAAACTATACATCTGTCTAAACCCTTTTCCCCTTCCTGTTTCTCAAAGTCATAAACACACATTGTAAAGTTTAAGGTGACTTTTGGGCTTTGAGTTTTGTGGGGTTTGTGGGTTGTTATCAAAAGATGCTGATCTGCTGGTAATTGCTTCCAGGCTGTTCAGTATTAAACTCTTACCGACGGTGAGGTGAGTCAAACATGTGACCTCCAGCTGTGGGAGATAGACTTCATAAGACCCATTGTCAGACAGAGAGACGTTGGAGATGGTCAGAGTCGAGACTCCTCTGCTCAGGTCTCCATGATTCAGAGCGGTTCTGTCTCTGTACTGAAGCATCTGGGAATCAGGGTCGTCGCGCCGACTTCTATAAACATGAACGTAACGGGTTGTCCTCTATTCCATTCCACTGTTTTAGAGGACAGGTCGGTGGGTTTGTTCAGACAACACTGAAGAGTCGCTGATCCTCCCTCCACCGCCTCGACAGGCTGAGAGGGAAGACATGCAAGAGGCAGTGCTGCGGAGAAGAAGAAGAAAGAAACAGTGAGAAAAACAGACTCAAACTCTCCTATCCTTAGAAAACAAAAACTCACGTCAAAAAACTGCAGTAAAATGATACATCCATATTATCTTCCACATTCACTGAGATACATTTCTTGACCACATCATCATGCCAAATATTTCTAATTTAACCTTTTGAATATTTGTTTACAAAATGCCACTTTAGTTTTTATGAGGAAAAGACATACCCATATAAATAAGAAGAGTAACCTAGAAACTTTTTCCCCTTGATGACTCTCAAAAGATATGATTTCCTCACTTTGTTATGAATTGTGTTCACTTAATGCCACTGATATTTTTCATTACAAAAATACATTAATACGTTTTAAAGCCTGTGAAGAAAAGCATTTTTAAAAAGTCTTCTGATTTTTAACTACTTTCAAGAAATGCTCTCCTGTTCTTTGGGGACAAAAGGGCAAATGATATATATATATATATATAATAAATATATATATTAGAATTATACTATACCCTTGAATTAGTCTAGTTGCCAGCAGTGTGAACCCAGTAATGTTGAGTACCTTAAAGTTGTATCATAGAAAGGTATAGTACTTGTATAGTCCAGCACATAGAAACCGCCGGATGCTAACTTTCGTATGTCGGGCAATTGAATGGCATTATAGCCTTTGTACACAATAGTAAAATGTGCACTTTTTTCCAATAGAAAATAAAACTGATTGCACCTGTGCTGCTTTATTTCGAAATCTCACATTTTTACTTTCTCCCATTAAATCATTGGCAGGATTTGAATACAGCAGCCACACACAGAATTGTGTCTTTGCTGACCTAGAGGTGCAAAACAGATATAAAGAGGTGCTTCAGGGAAACATGACATCATGTTTTTATCGTTGTGATGCCATTGAACACAAATGTTGATCAGAACAACAGCAAAGGTAAGAAGCTTCCTCCGTGAAGCTACGCGTTGTGATGTCTGTATTCATTATTGCATGCACATGTTTTAATTGGCGGGTGGACGTCACATCCTCTAGGTACAGGGGTCGGCAACAGGCGGACCGCGGTCCGGACCCAGGCGCCGACCTATACGGCCCCGGAGCTATAATCAATACATTAATAGGGGATTTTTCGGCACCTCCCGCTTTTTTAACGCTGATTTGGGTGACTTGTGTAATTCGTGGAGAACCGAAGAGTTTTCGTTTTGGGGGTGGGGAGTCCGTCAGTCGGACGGACAACTTCTCACTTCAAAAAAGAAGAAGAAATCTAGACCGCAAAAATAATTAAACAAGTGAGTAGGCTACCTGGTCTAGGGGGGTTATCCTCTAAGATTTTATTCTAACATTTTAAAGTAAAATGTTTCAATCTGGTGCACTTTGAGCACACAATGACTAGAGACTAGATCTAGGGGGTACAACTCTATGACACATATTAAAAAGATCGGTTTACATTTTAATAATCAATAATATTGAACATAACCAATAACCTACCATAGCCAATAACAAATAAATGTAACGTATTTTATTTTTGTTGTTCATTCATATCTTATTGTTAACATTTATTAAAACATACTAAAACATTTATTTAGTCATGCACATTTTTTAATATCCCCCCCCCCCGTTGACAATTTACTAGCGGTATTTACTTGCGGTACCGAGGTGGGGGCCGGCGGTACCGAGGTGGGCCGGTCGAGAGTCCCGGGCTGATTATTTTAGTCCAATAAAGTTGACTTTATTCAATTATTATGTAAATGTATTACATCAAGGGCAGACAATTAGGGAGAATACATTTTGGGCCCTGGGCAGACACTGACAGTGAAGTGAGAATAAAGAGTGACACAACCTCTTAAACTCAGTTAATACTCCGGGTCAATTGTGAGAAGCTTGAACAGGTAAAAAGACACTTACAATAGTCAAGATGTCATGATATAAAAGTATGATCTTCATTCAAATGTAACTCTGCAGACTCTCAGATAAAATTAGCGACTCACCCAAGATATTTTCAGCAACAGCAAAAAAAGTACGAGTTTATTCATCATCAAATCCAGGAGAGAAGTTGATGTCCTGCAGACAGATACCTCCAATCTAAATACTTTCACCCAGCCCCCCTCTGGCTGCAATTTATATGCTGCGATTTGGGTATGCCACGCCCATAGTACTCATCGGAGACTGCCTGCAGGCGGCAGTCTGAGGATACCTCCACTCTCAGCTGGACACAGGCCGTGGGGACACACGCGAGACCGGGCAGTGTCCCCCGGTAGAAGGAACCGGGTGAAATAGCCAAAATAAAAAAATAATAAAACCGGGGAAAAGTAAAAAAAATCTCCGGAAATAGGCACTCCTGAGGCGGGCAGAGTCCCCTGTCAACTCCCTTACATTCCTCCATGGTGTCATTTGAGCGAAAAATGGCTAAGCCAACTTTTACGAGAACCAGGCTGGGGGGGTCAAAAGGGCTTGACCAAGGCCGACCCAAAGTGCACGGTGAGCGGACTCATCACCTCCATAATGTTCCATTGTGATTTGAAAACTTCATCAGACGAGTCCTGGGGGCGGGGAAAAAACGTGTGAATCGTCACTTCCAGTGGAGCCTACACCGGAACTGTCCTGATAGTGGAGGCCTGCAGGCAGACCCCTCTCATGGTACTCGCAACAGCCATGATCCCCGCCCATGACTTGCGACCATATGTATATCTATGCTCCACGGTCCTCCGCGGATGCATTTCCGGCAACAGAGATGTTTAAAGAGTCGTGACGCACGGCCGGATTTATCTCAGCCAATAGGCTTGTTTGAGACGAGCGAGACCGACGCAGACCTGCGCAATTTCGGCCGCAGTCTTGCTAGTGCGTTGCATGATGGTTAGTAATTTTGTCCGACTTGCTCTGGAGGCTCGACTCCATGAGACGTTGATATTTCGCGGGACAAAGACGCCCGCAGCCTTGAGAGCGAGGCGCGGCGAGGCGGAGCAGTTTCTCTCCACGGGCTGCGGAAGCGAAATGCTTGATGGGAAACGACTCGCTGGTATCTCGAGCTGAGCGCTCATTGGTGGGTTTTACCACGTGCTGCTGATGAAACTCTCCAATTGGCTCCGCAAAAGTTGTTGTTGTTTTGTGTCAGTTTACGTCGCCACATCCATTCACATTTTTCATCATTGTTCCACAATATTTATCATCATGAAATTAATATCTATATATTTTATACTATACTTGCACTGCTTACCGTTTTCATACTTTATATATCTTAGCATATTCATACACACTATTCATACTGCTCACAGGATGCTGTGTATATCTAGTGTATTCATACCCCTCACTGTTATTCATCATTCAATTCATTCTATATTTTATTCTGGAGATTGTGTACATTACTTTTCACTTTACTGCTTTTAGAAGCTAAACTGCACTAAACTGCACTTCGTTGTCTCAGTACCTGTAATCTGTGCAATAACAATAAAGTTGAATCTAATCTTGAGCAGGAACAATTGTATTTACTTAGTCATATCTGACATTAACGATTAAACACATGTGTGCATTCTTTATGAATGCAAACAGAGTCAAGCCGACTCCGAGAGGAGAGACACCTCTGGAGATCAGAAGAGAGAAACTTGCTCTGTCATACTGGGTCAGGCTACAAGGAAGTGGAGAAGAAAATATCACAAACAGAAACTACAGGATTGGGAGTGGGAATATGCAAAGTTCCAGGGGCGTGGGGTTTGGCTGGACGAGTAAGGAGAGAACGAGGGCATATGGAGTGGAGACCATCACGTTTGCCAAAGCAAGCCCATTTAGCCGTGTTCCCCCATGGCTTTTCCCCAGAAGCTAATCTAGATGTGAGTATCATAGAAAGGAAAAAAGAGTGGCAAATAAATGAAGTGGGAATTAAAACGAGTATCTGAACAAAAAGTATTACAATGACCTAACATGTATACAGATGGATCTAAGAAGCAAGAATGCGTGGATAGGCGTGTATATCCAGAATTCAAAATATCAATCTCAAAACGAGTGTCAAATAACTTATCAGTTTATACAGCAGAAATACTAGCAGCAATTATTGGGCTCCAATGGGTTGAAGAGGTCAGACCTGATAGGGTGGTGATATGCACAGACTCACTATCTGCTTTGGAAAGCATACAGTCCACAATAACTGTTAGAGAAGATGTATTTATTGAACTTAACCACTGCTTACTGAGACTTCAGAGAAGGGAAGAGATGTGCAGTTCTGCTGGGTGCCTGCACATGAGGGGGTTAAAGGTACAATGAGAGAAATAAATGCTTCTCCCTTTCAAAACATCACAACATAAGACAACAAATACACGCAGCATACTTAGAATAAGGAATAAAGTGCAGTAATTATTTCCAGGGGTATAACAAATTAAATCTAAAATGTAATAAATAATAATAGTAGGTATGTATTTATAATAATAATGATATATATGTATGTATGTACAGAGTCACATTTATTTCACATGCAGGATGATTAAGAGGTATGACTTCCAGGTGTTAAGAGCAATGATGGCTCTTGGGAAAAAACTGTCTTGAGTCTGTTTGTTCTGGATGTGATACACCTGTAGCGCCTGCCGGAGGGCAGCAGGTTGAACAGGTGAAAGCCGGGTGTGAGCTGTCCTTGATAATGTCAGCGGGAGGTGTAGATGTCCATCAGGGAGGGGAGAGGGCAGCCGATGATCCTCTGTGCTGCTTTTACGACTCTCTGGAGCCTCATCCTGTCGGCCTCAGTGCAGCTGGCGTACCACACTGTGATGCAGTATGTCAATAGGCTCTCGATGGTAGAGCGGTAGAAGGTCACCAGCAGCTTAGTGGCCAAGTTGTTCTTCCTGAGCACCCTCAGGAAGTGCAGACGCTGCTGGGCCTTCTTGATGACAGCTGTGGTGTTGTCCTTCCAGGAAAGCTTGTTGGTGATGAGGACGCCGAGGAACTTGAAGGTGTGGACCCTCTCCACACACTCGCCGTTAATGTCGAGGGGAACGAGGTCGGTAGTATTCTTCCTGAAGTCTACGATGATCTCTTTGGTTTTTGTGGGGTTCAGTGCCAGGTTGTGTTGAACGCTGAGCTGTAGTCAATAAAGAGCAATCTGACGTAGCTCCCACGATGCTCCAGGTGGCTCAGTGCAGAGTGGAGAGCTATGGCTACGGCGTCTTCAGTGGATCTATTTGCTCTGTAGGCAAACTGGTGTGGGTCGAGGGTGGGGGAAGGCAGGCCTTTATGTGATGTAACACCAGCCTCTCAAAACACTTCATGATCACAGGTGTGAGTGCAATGGGGCGGTCGTCATTAAGGCTGTCTGTGGTTGCTTTCTTTGGAACAGGAATGATAGTGGCAGTTTTAAGGCAAGGTGGGATAACAGCGAGTTTCAGGGAGAGAGTACCCCCGACATTACTGATGGCCGTAGTGAATAACATCCTCTCCCTGTGACACCTCAGACCCCCACTGACTCTCTGTGCAGGGAAATAACCGCCTGTGTAGAGGTCGATCGTACGGTTGAGTGTTTTGTTAAAGCTTTGAATTATTATATAAAACAACATTAAAACCTGTCATTTGAACCGATTTCATGCAATGGACCCAGACACAATAGTCTAAATTGGGGAAGTAAAAGTAATTGTTTAAAATAGTTAGTAGATAAAGTAGTGTGTGCTATCCGTCCCCTTTGAAGCCTCAACAATGACTTTCAGAGAAGAGTGAGAGTCCTCCTGTGTGCTAAAGTGTTAGCTCTGATATCAGGAGCATGTTCTGTGTTCGTCTGCTCGGAGACTGTTCTAGAAACCGAGGAGCTCTCCAAACAGCTCTGCTTTAAAGCTGTTGGAAGTAAAGAAGTACAGGGTCACAGGAACTCAACTGGGCCATCTCTCTGATCAACTTAAAGAACAGGTTTCAATACAACAACAGGAACAACATCTATATACAATTGCGTTTATTTTATAATGTTTTTTATTTTGAACACATTTTTTTGATGTCCGTCCTGAAAGATTTAAACTTCCTCCTTTTCAGCTTTCCTGTTAAAATGTTTATTCTAGGAAGTGTTTCATATGATCGAGCGTCTGAGGACCGAGGGTTCAAGGTTCAGGCTTGTATCAGTCATACGTAGCTACAGTGTAGTCATGACGATGAAAATCTTAGTGTCATAAGTTTACAGATTGTAAAGCGCCCAGCGACAAAATGTGTTATTTCGGCTAGAAGTATATGTATATAAGTATAGAGGTAGAATATATATTAACAAATGGAGGACAACATTCAAAACAAATCCAACAACCGGTAAATACAAAGAGAAAAGGTCCAAAGCAGTTTTCTGGTAAATAGTAAAAAACTTTATTTAAACGACTCATATACATATTAGACATATTTACATGAATGTGTGGAAACAGTGTGTTTGATGTCCAGTCATTGAGTCACATTTGGGCCGTATTGCAATAAACTTTGAGAGTTTGCTGAGGGACAATTCAAAGTGGACAACAGGCAGCAGTTTGGACACCCCTGAGGTTCCCCTTGATAGTGGAGGACCCTCTTTTGTCTTAACTCTTGGTGGCAGAGACTCAACAAGGCTCTGGAAACAATCTTATAATTCAACGAGTCAGATTCCAGACCTTTTGATGCCACTCAGAATTAAATTCAAGACCAATTTTACAAAAATAACCCTTTCCAGAAAATACAAAGAAATTAACATTTTATAAAAAAAATAAGATTCGTAATATCCTTCCCTTCTTTCGGAGTTTAAAACAATGTTTGAAAGATTGATTTAAGACATTTTGATACCAATTAATAGATTGTTGTTATTATTAAATTGATCAATCTCTTTCTGCTCATCAGAAACGCTGATGAATGTTTTTCCAAATGTAATAACTAAGAGTTTAGTGACCTGAAAGACTCCTGGGTCAATTAGTGATGAAACATATCATATAAGGACGTTTAGATTTGTCTCTAATAAATTACTTATAAAAGGACATCATTATTTTAAACCTTATAAAGAGATGGTTTATTCTAGGACCTGGCAGTATGGGTAATTCATCACAATATCTTCTGATGTCGTTATTGTGATGAAACTGCAGGATTTATATATATATTTTCTTTAAGTCACATGGATATCACCACCTAGTGGGTAAAACAGGTAATGCTAGTTTGTGAATGACATGTTTCAATGTAATGCTGCTTTAAAAACATGGAAGAGAGAACACATATATCACGAATCCAACTTGATACCTCGTCTGTCACAATACAGATGTTATATTGATTGATGGCCCAGCCCTATGTTTGTCAGGGGATATAGAAAGGTCTATTCTGCCTTGATTGACCCTTTAATAGACCGTATGTGATGGTTGATTGTTGCTGTCTGTGACCTCTGACCCCACCAGGCCTTCTTCTGCAGCGCTCTGCTGATCTCCCTCTGAGGTCTTCGGCTCTCCTTCTTTCTTACAAATCCCTGTGAAAACATTAAACACAGTTTTAGAGACTTCATACAATAAGGACAGGTTGTGTGTTCTGAGGCCCTGCTCTCTGGGTTCTCCCTCTCCTGCAGTTCTTCAGGTTTCAGTGCATGTAAATGGTCTGCAAAGGCTACAATCCCTGTGCTCCCTCAGAGGGAGTTTCTCTCCTAAGCCATTGCCTTATATTCTGATATTGGACACTGTTTGTTCACTTTAAGTCATATTATACGTTTGTATTAGACAATCATCTAAATCTGAAAAGTTACTAAAGTTTCAAATAACTGTAGTGGAAGAAAACTACAATATCATTATTTTAGATGTAGTGGAGTAGAAGTATAGAGTAGCATACACTGAAAACACTCGGGTAAAGTACCTCAACATGTTCTTAAGTAAGTCCATTTGTAACTCTCCACCACTCACAGACACACATTTGCACAAAGCTTGTTGATCTGTTCAAATGATATTGAGACAGATCTGAGAACAGATTTCTGCGCCTGCTGCTACAGAGCTACAGAGTTGTTTGCATCTTACAATTGATCTATACCTTCTGTTATCTTATTATGTTTACATGTATATAGACTCATGCATTCACTCGGTCACCCACAACATTCGGTTCATTATTTAGCCTCTTGCATTTATCTATTGTTGACATGTATATAGTTGACTTCATCTGCATTACTTTGGTCTCGCAACATTACCTGCTCTATTCGTATCTTTTAATTAGTTGTATTGTTTTATGTCTTATATAAATATGATGCATTGCCCTTTCTCCACTGTAGCTACTGTGCATGCAGTGCACTGGTCCTCAGGGGCACAGCGCCACCTAGTGTCAGCAGAAAGTCATTCAAATAATCATTTTTAAAAAGCTAAATAAATCTTAAAATATATTTTAATGTGATTCGTCTGTAAATTGCTGTTTTAGTCTGCGTTCCTGTAATTAGTGTCTGCAGCAGGGGGGGGGGAACCTTTGTTCTCTCAAGGGCCATTTCAATTGTTACAACATCCTCCGAGGGCCGTACAAATTATTGACCTCTGCTTAAAAAAACTAAAATCACAGCCCATTCATTTCACCTTTCTTTCATGCTGTGCAAAGAAAAAGAAACCTCTCAATCCAGAGATCTCACCATGACGCGCGCACGCACGTGCACGCACATGCACGCACGTGCACGGTTGTGGCATGACCACCAAAACTTTCATTATTTTGCGGTCTAGATTTCTTTAATTTTTGCGTGTGTTTATAAATGACCTCGAGGGCCGTACCAAATGGTCTCGCGGTCCGTATATACGGCCCGGAGGTTTCCTCACCCCTGGTCCAAGTGAACGTGTGCTGTAAAAACTACACTGCGCATGCTCAGAGTGTTTTTCTAATGTGTGCGGCAAACAATAATCACCATAGGGGCAAAGTGCTGGCAAACGTCATCTCATAATTCAGAGCTGATTGGCTGCAAGTACGTGTGCCGCGAAAAGTGTAGATGTGAAGAGGAGACGAGAGAGAGCAGCGTATAGCGATTAAAATCAGTAAAACGGAAAGAAAATGAATGAAGCTGACCGTCTACTTCAGCTTTGGTAAGTTCATCTGATGTCACATCTTTTGTTGATCTTCTGTGTTTTGCCTCCAGGCTATTGCTCTGCTGGATCGACTGATATTGTGACACGGTGTTGTTAACTTGGCCCACCAGTGCAGAAATACCCGGATGTTGACAAGCAAGCCTCTATCACGACTTTTGGTCACTATAACAGACATTAGTGGAGAATACGAATCTTTTTTCCGTTCTTGTCAAGCTAATGTAAATGTACTACGTTACTAAAGAGGTTTTAGATTGGCCAGTCTTCATGTGAAGTTATCGCCATCTCTCGGCGTGAAAACAGTATTTCCCTTGTCGCCGTTTTCATCGTAACGTGGTTGCTAGGCACGCAGCGCTCGCTGCCGGAAATGAGTATTCTCGTCCGTGTCCAACACATTCTCCCTCCCAACTCGTCCTGTATGTCAGGATCCCTTGGCGTCACGTTCAACGCAGTGGGGGGCCCTTTAGCGTCGATGTTCAACTATCAGGGAGTCCCATTGAATTGCATAGAGCGACACCCCCCCCCTCTCTCTATCAGTGGCACACTAGGAATAAATGGAATAAGTGTGCAAAATATTGAAATTTTATTTGGGATCCTGAACGGGACTGCCGCCAGAGCGCCCGTTAGCTGCAGAAGGAAGTAGGGCTGTGCAATTAATCGTATTTTAATCGTATTTTAATCGCGATTACGGCTTGCGACGATTATGAAAACAGCATAATTGACTAAATACGATTATTTGCTGGGTGCGCTTTCGCCCCTCCCTAAAAGCCCACTCGGCGACGTGTTCAGCACGAGCGAAGGTGTCAGAAAAAAGAAGGGTACAACTATTTCTACTATTTAGAAGTACTTTGGCTTTCAGGAGTCCGACGTGGAGCAAAACAAAGTACAGTGCAGGATTTGTTACCAGGTTGTGTTGGCACCACACGCTAACACAACCAATCTCTTTAATCATCTGAAATACAACCACAACGTGCAATACGACCGGGCAGTAATACAACAAAAAGCAGATGCCCGCTCGACTTCATCCACCACATCATCACAGTCATCGATTCAGGACGCATTGTACAGAGCAACGGCCTACGCGACGAGCTTTCAGACACAGAGATATTACAGGTGCCATTACATTTCACATCGCTAAAGATATGTGCCCAGTTAGCACTGTTAGCAACCAGGGCTTTAAGCAACTTGTCAACACATTGGACAAGCGTTACGCGATGCCGTCTCGGTATTATTTCAGCAGGTCTGCGCTGCCTGCGCTATATGACAAATGCCGTGGGGAAGTTGAGAGAGATGTGGCTTCAGCTGACTACTTTGCCACCACAACGGACCTATGGTCTAGCCCAGGGGTGCCCAACCAGTCGATCGCGAGATGTATCTAAAAATAGAACAACAATATTCTGTTTTATCGTTAATGTCCAGTAACATAATCTTCCTGTGCCAGAATAATGCACTTGAACGCATCAAAGCTTTGTGATTGGCCGGCGTCACCCCATGTGTCGGGGCGTGGCTGATGGGCAGTGCACTATTTCGCTGACATTGTCCGTGTCAACAGGAGTGACAGTCCGCACACACAAGACTATAATTATGGCAGAAGCAAAAAAGCCCAAAATATATAATTTTCACTCCGAGTGGGAGGATGATTATTTGTGTATCTATTCCAATTCAAACTCCATCTGTCATCTGCAATGCGAGCGTGGCTTTATCGAAGAAGGGTAATTTCAAAACAGTGCACAAACGAGACGGAACTCCCTCCTAATTCTGCCCTACGCTCCAAAAGGGGAGGGGCCTGAAAGGACAGCTAAATGCACAGCAGTCCATTTTCACCAGGCCCAACAACAAGAGCAAGGCTGCTACCAGAGCATCTTATCGGGTCAGTCACGTTCTTGCGAAACACATGAAGTCTTTCGAAGACGGCGAAGTTGTGAAAGAAGCATTCCTGGAGGCTGCCGATGAGCTTTTGGGGAACAGTAAAAATAACAGTTGCATTTCAACAAGTTTTTGATATAATAAAAACTCAAGTTAGATACGTTATTAATCTGCTGTAAGTTTTAGTTTGTTTGAATTTATTCATGATAATTATTGTACAAAATGGTATAAGAATGCAAACATTCAGATCTGTTCTGTTTAAATTGATTATAGTCTATCAGTTCAGAAACTAGTGTTGCTTGCATCCTATTTTAAAGGCATTTATTTGTATACTCTAATAAAATGCTACAAAAATGGGTTTGATTCTATTAATGTTGTCTTTTTTATTGCACTTTGGCAGCAGATTCCTGAGTAGCTTCAGATCTGAGTTGTCTTATTAGTAAGCCTCATTTATACTTTTGTAGCAACACTATTTTATATAATGGCAAAGAAAGGGTTCTTCAGAGTCTTTTCTTTTTGTCCTGTGTCATCTGTGGCAGCACTGCCACAAGTTCCTCTTCAGAGAGGGTCTTCAGTACATATCGTCACCTGCCTGCGCTCATCTCTGAAACCAGACCATGTCAACAGGCTGGTGTTTCTTGCAAAAAATCTTTAAGAGATGACATGAGCAGCCCTACCAGCATTTGCCATGGTGGCCAAAACATTTTTATTTGGTCTTAAATTGTAGTTCAACATTTATTTCCTGTTACTTCTGGACCATGACGGTGGGCCAGCCTTCAACGTTTAACTGAGTTGGAATATGTTGAATATGTTTTACCAACATGTTGGCTATATGTGAAGGAGTGTTCAGTAGGTTGTGACAGTGCACTGCAACATATTTGATTTCATTTATTTTTGGTCTAATTTATTTTTATTTATCATATTAATAATATATGTTTATATGGTTTTGGAAGTGCGCTCCAACAAATTTATTGATCTTGTTTATTGGTAAAATATTATTTGTTTTAAAGTTCAATAAATGGTCAAAGAATAATCGTCAAAATAATCGTGATATCAATTATTGACCAAATAATCGTGATTATGATTTTTGCCATAATCGCACAGCCTTAGAAGGAAGCCATGCACGCAACGCAGCCCCGCTCTCTTTAACTCCAGGCGACTTTCTGCCGCTTTCCTCCGTGGTGCAGTGCTGATCGTTTCACCACGGAGGAGCACTTCACAAATTGCAGTACCCATAAGGAGCTGTACAAATGCCGCAGTGTTTGCGGGCTGTGTCTTTAGTTGAAAGCCCAGTGGCGATCTGCTCATCTCTCATCGAAATAACATGCTACAAAGGGGCGGACTGGCCATGTGTGTTCTGTAGAATCACAGAACGGACGATCGTCCTTATTATTATGCCGTTTAAACCAATTATTTAAATGTGTTTGTTAAATTCGGCATCATGTAAGTTAGGGATGCTCTGATCGATCGGCCGCCGATCGATATCGACCGATAGATCGGTGCTCTCAAAAAATGCCGATCGCGAGAGCCGATCGCATGACGTAAAATACATGACACTTTTCTCTGTGCGCGGCAAAACAAGCTCGCCAACATGGCTTCACCGGTCTGGCAGATTTTTAAGGAGTCCGAAAATGACAATAAAATAGCGGAATGCAACGTGTGTGAAGCAGAAATCCTGCAGCTCCACCCGCTGAGACGGACCGGTAAGCGGAGCCACACACACACAAGAGTTAGACCTAACACACTTAGCTAGTTTATCTACCTCTGGAACTAAACTAGTTATAAATATATTTATTCTTCACTGTCGGGTCACTCATTACTGGATCAGTGAGCTGCATGAGATGCTGTCAGAGAGAGAGAGAGAGAGAGAGAGAGAGAGAGAGAGAGAGAGAGAGAGATATAGAGAGAGAGAGAGAGTACTCTATAGTAGCTATGATATATAGATAGCAGAAAGATAGAGAGGAATAGACGCTCATCTAGCTCTAGTCGCTACTACTATCAGAGAGCGATCATGCTCCTCTCTCTCTCTTCCTCCCACGTTTACGTCATCTCTTCTCCTCTAATCTCTCCGCTATATCTCTCTCTCGCTCTCTCCTCTCTCTACTCTCGCGCTTCTCTCTCTCGCTCTCTCTCTCTCCTCTCTACTCATGACTCTCTCTCTCTATCTCTCTCTGCATCTCTCTCTCTCTCTCGTCTCTCTTCTCTCTTCTCGCTTCTCTCGCTCGCTCTCTCATCTTCATCTCTCTCTATCTCTCTCTTCCTCTCTCTCTAGTCGGGCTAGATAGAGCGATCTTGATAATTGATAATTCATGATCGTTGGCACGCTGATAAAATATATTTTTTTTAATGGCACTTCATATCAAAAAGGTTGCCGACCCCTGCTCTATCCTATCGGAACCATGGATAGCCAGCTATTTGTTTACGTGTTTAAAAAAGCACCAGAAGCTTATATATATATATATATATATATATATATATATATATATATAATACACATCTAAGTTTTTTCGTGCCCCACCACTTTTGTACAGTGAACGCCACTGTGAGCATGTGACGATAACGCCTTTGAATCTTGAAATGATAGTTGGATGAAGTTGTGGTTCAATGTTTTTCGGCGCTGATATTTCCAGTGATGGTTAATGATCACTTCACTAGGAGCGCTTGATCAGAAACAATATTCTAACATTAGAAACCCTATCCTCTAAACAGAGTGAAATCAAAATGTAAAACATGTCAGTCTGAGGTCAGCACACTGCTAGAGACGATGCTGAGGGATTATTTAGTACGAGTCAATCAATACATGGGCTTTAGGAAATCCTACCCTACGTGCATTTAAGTTCAGAGTTCCAGCAAGATTCACAAAACTGATAAAACAATTCTTTGGAGCAGGAACTTACGGATCACTCCACGTTCCACCAGAATCCCAACAGCGATAACGACAGCAAGGAAAGCAACAAGAATCAGGACACCGAGGACATGGTTCCTCTGCTCTGCAGCTGAGAGTTGAAAGAAGGGCAGAATCAGAGGTGGTTCAGTTTTCCCCCCAACATTATATGTGTTGGAGAAATTCATTGATTTAAATATTTAATAGTTAAACATGTATTTTCTTTCATTTGTTAAATATTGAAAGGACATTTACCGGGATCTCCCTCAGCTGGAGGAGCAGGTGCTCCCGAGTCCTTGCTCTTGCTCTGTTCCTCCTTCTCTGTTTCAATGGAAAGGGTCTTATTAGGGAACAAGGTTCTCTCTTTTCTGCAGTTTCTTTATGTTCCTCTTAAACAGAAATACAGAAAATAAGCCTTGAGAAGCACGTGAGGAAAACAACAACCATGTTGTTACGTATCTTCTGTGTTTATCCCTTTTAGCAAAGTGTATGTTTGCTACAAGAGAATAAAGTAACAGGAGGAGCCAACATGCTAAGTTAGCCTGTGTTGATCTGGTAGCTGATCATCTCAGGTATTTGTCACATGGTGTGGTTTCTGGTCTTCAGAGCACCTGCATGCTCATTTCTGACATGGAGCTAATCTGAAGTAAACATTGAATACTGCTTTCTGTTCCTCCATCTTGTGACTGTGTAACTCCCTCTCTTGGATATCAGCATGTGAAGGACACTGCTCAGGAACTAGTTGATGCTCTGTATGTGATGACTTCCATTCTGGAGAGGATCACAAATACATGGATCCTGATGTTGAAGCTCAAGCCGGGGACCAGTGAGATTGTTCTGTCGTATACATTGAATTATTCAATTTGATAATGTTATCAACTTAGGCATCCCTCCCAAAAAACAAAAAAAATTAATAACTCATATTTGAATATTCGATTAATCGTTCCCATCCCTAGTTCTTACCAACGATGAGTTCGACAGAACAGTTCAACTCCAAAGGGTCGTCGTGGCCTGCAAGCTTTCCAATGACGACACCTTCGTAGTTTCCGCTGTCAGACGGAGTCACATTGGAGATGTTCACCAGCAGGATTCCTCTGGCCAGGTCCTCCCGGTTCACAGAAGTCCTGAGTGTGTATTGAGCATCTGCTGCGTCAGGATCAATCCATCCTTTATGTCGAGAGAAGAGGACATCCTTGGTGACGTTAACGGTCCAGTGCAATGCTGTAGGGGCGAAGTCTTCAGGGCGAATGAAGCGACACCAGACTGTTGCGTTTTCTCCTTCATCCGCCTGGATCATCTGAGGGCTGGCAGGACGAGGCGCTGCTGGGAAACAAAGGTAACACCTTTTACACTTCTGAAGATTTACAGCACGTCCAAACAACAAGTAAAATAACATGTAAAACATTCGGACATTAAGGTCGCATTCACACCTAAAAGTCGCTTCTCTGGTCAGACAGACAGTTTATTACATCGTTTAATTTTTCAGAAGGTTCGGTTTGCGTTCCCACGGGCAAAACTCAAACCGAGTATAAACTTTAAACACAAGTCATGTGCTCGGAAATACTGTTCAGCCATTGGTCAGACATTAAGGGGGGAAACGCAAATCCCGACAATTTCTACCGGAGCTTTGGAGCCGGTTATTTTCATGCTGCTGTTGATCTGGAGAGCATATCATCAACTGACTCTAGCAGACTGATGATTACATTATAAACATTACAACACAATGAGACGTTCTGCAGTCAGGAGGAGGTTTCACCGACGACAGCTGGCTCTGACTTCTATGTGTAGTTTTTAGTATGATAGTTGTTTCTACTTTACACCGCACTGGTCAACACTTCGTTCTGCTTCACTCTTTCGCTAAAGATGTTGAAGACATCCACGTTCTTGTGACTCGTGAATACTACGCCTCCTGTGTTTTGGTGCACTAGCCAGCGGTCCGAGACCACCTCTTTTAGAACCAGAGTCCGGTTGTTTAGTTCACTGCAGAGGTCTCAGACTGCGCTCACACCGACCCAAACGAACCCAGCGGGTAAACGCACCAGGGTTCAACCGGACTAAACACGGCTGGTGTGAATGCGAACTCAGACACAGTAGAAACTGACATCAGTGCATGACATTAAGGATTTTTTTGGGCCATCTAAGCTAATTTACAGATGGCCCTGAGCCCAATGGAGATTGCCCTGAAAAATGCTCGTGGAAGAAATGACGCACGAAGGGTTTGGGGGGCCTCCCCCTAGAACATTTAGATTTTTGCAGGTCTTAGATGCTGTCTGGTGCATTCTCTAGACTGAATTATAAGATGAACCACCACAATATTATATTGTACAATTTCAATTTTATTCTTCATTTCACTTGTTTGTTTGTTCTTGTTTGTGTTTGCTCACTTGCATGCCCTGCATCGCTATAAGAAATACTTAAGTTGTTGGTCAAGACACTTTCCATCTGATGAAGGCAAATGCCTTCCCAGATGTAAAAAAGTAGAAAACATTACATTCAGTTATAACCGCCAAAACAAACATTATTTACACTATTATGGCCCCTGTTAAAAATGTTTGTAATGTTATCTACTGTAAGTTGGTCGAACGAATGCCTCTTCATCCAGAAGCTGACCGAGCAGACCCGAGCAGCAGTCGAGAGGAGCCGAGCGCATCCGCCAAGCACACAAAATGGCGACGTCAGAGTTCCCGTTAGCCGGCAAATCTAAATCTCTTCGGTCAAAATCATTTCCCTTTAGCGCAATACCGCTTCAGTTGCGCCACTTATGTGACAGACAAGAAAGTATGTGACAGACAAGAATAGTCAATTCTAATGTCTAACACGTAATGTGGAGAAAGATGTCCTGTATGGGTTGATTGTGCGTTGATCTGTTGGTAATGCCTCGGGGTTCCGGTGGGCATGTAAACAAATGCATAATGCTGCGCTATACTTTGTGGCCTCACCCTGTTGCATAGCGACACTTATTGTTTAGGTGTCTTTTAATAAGCAGGTAGTCATATCATTAGCTAGAACTAGCTGGATCTGATCGATATGGACATAAACGCGAGTGAAGTCTAATCTGACGGGAGAGAGAGATCAGCTGCTGCTGACGAGTCGACAAGCAGCTCTGCATAATAACCTGCAGCGGTGAGCGGACAAAACACACACTTCAGGTTAGAATATCACACGTAGCTATTTTAACTACCTCTCAAACTACCTAAACTATTTATAGATATGTTTAGTTTTACTGTCGGGTCACTCATTACTGGATCCGCCAGCTGCATGATACTGGCATAATAGATTGCCCGATCGGGCAACCAGCAGGTGAGGCTTCATTGCCCGAGCTAAATACTAGATGGCCCCGGGCCATCGGGCAGTCCTTAATGTCGAGCCCTGGACATTTAAAAATAATCACTAAGGAGCCAAAAAACAGGATCAAATACAATTTCAGCTGAATATCAATATATTGTCCCGCTTTAGCTCCATCTCTTGTCCTGAGATCCACTTTGATAGTCTAGATCAGTGGTTCTCAAACTTTTTCTGTCAGGTCCCCCCTTTGGAGAAAAAAAAAAGTCGGCCCCCCCCCCCAACACAAATAGTCAGGCTCAGTGGCGGCGCCAGAGATTTATTTTGGGGGTGCTGTGGGGTAGCTTGACGTTTCATAGAGGGTGCTCAAACATTTAGGGTTTCCCATTAATGTACCAGTCGCTACAGAGGAATGTTCTACTGCAACAATCCCCACGCATACACACAGTGTACCTGTGACTGTTACAATGAAGGCTCGATAATCAGCTCACGGCATATAGGTGTAAGCAGGGGTAACGTGCTATTTTTACAGGTGGTGTGTGGACCTCACATAGGGGGGTCCGGGGCAAGCTCCCCCGGGAAGATTTTTAAATATTGAAGTTAAAGCATCAATCTGGTATCTTTGAGAGCAAAATGAAGAGATCTATGGATACCTCTCTCAACACCCAGATGAAACACAGAACTGTAAACAGATTTATTTTTTCTTTATGGATATTTTATAAATCACCCTTTTAAACTTTATACATTTTTTACTGTCATATAGTATTTCATACCTGTTTTTCATGTATTCTCTTATTTTTTTACAACTATAATGATCATATAAACGTGTGCCTCGGAAATAATTGTTTACATTAATGGTGACCAAAATGTTTGAGACCCACTGAGATAACACTGAGAGAGTCCTTTAGCTCACTGAGTCTCTCAGTCTGACAGGAGAGGACTCTCCTCCACTTTGTTGTTGAAAAAACTCCTTATATCCGTTAGCGTAGCTCGCTAGCACCAGAAGCTAACATCAACGATCTCCGGTACCGGTGCGCTCTCTCTCTCTCTCGCGCACGCACACACAATGGCTCGTTCCACACACACACACACACACAGAGCCGAGCTTTAATGAAACACAGAGACCCAGACGTAATAGTACTGTATCATATTGTTTTCGAATCAATAATTTTTCAAAATAATACACTCTCCAGTCCACACACAACAACAACAACAACAGGTGCTGCAATCTCTTTCCTGCATTTCAATCATCTCAGCTACAGAGTTTTGCTTTGCACCTGTTATGAATATGTGAAACAAGCACAAAGCAGGTATTGCATATTCTGTGTCGTAAAGTAATGTCTTCTAATGTAATTCAGATAAACCTTTGCCTGTAGGGACATTCAGGAGTGAGAGAAGCAACAGGAAAAAGAGGAAAACAACAACATGGAAAGGTACACAGTGCAGATGAGTTTAGACACATATATAGGTCTATACAGGTAAAAACAGAATATGTGATGGATGCACTATGCAGCTTTTATTGTGTACTTATTTACCACACCTCTTAACTAAAGATAAAAGTAAGGGTTCAAATAAGGGTTTAGTTAAGTGCCATGATTCAAATGAAACAAAATCCAACATACCAAGCAAAAAACACAGTAATGGCGACTATAATTCACCATTTTGTCTCTGACCAACGTCAAAAACCTCATAAACACAATCTATGGAGCGACAGTAAAAGTAGTCGTTGTGCAGATTGGTCCATTTCATCATAATATCTATGATATGTTTTATAATGATGGATCATTAAAGTGTTCTCAAAGCTGGTAAAGGTGCAGCTAGTTTGAATGACTTTGTATACTGCAGGGTAGCTGGTGGATTTACTCCAGGTGGAACTAAAGTCTGATTCAACACTTGATTATATTTCACATCATTCATCCACATCTGTGAAGTAACTAAAGGTATTAAATACATGTAGTGGAGTAGAAGTACACCATTTACCTCTGAACTGTAGTGGAGTAGAAGTTGCAACAAATTAAATACTCAAGAGCAAGTAGCTACAAATTGTAGTAAAGTACAGTACTTGACATGTAAATGTGCTTTACACCACTGCGTGTCATTAAAAAAAAATGCAAATATCCATCATACCAAGTAAAAAATTGGTCATTACCCATTTTGTCTCTGACCAACGTCGACAATTTATATATATATATAATCTATGGTCGATTCTTAAATTCAACGTAGTACATTAAACACTTGAACAGAGCGTATACTGTCAATGTCAGGTTTATAACATAATAACACAGTTTAGGTAAATAACAACACGCCAATGCACGCGGTACCGCACCAACTGGAGTTGACATGTAACTTTATAAATTAACTTACCCACGACAAGGTGTAAAAGTGTCAGGAGAAGTATCTTCTGGATCATTATTAGATAAATACAGCGACAACTTAAAGTAAAAAAGGTATAAATAAGAGAACGTGTCGCCTATCAGCCCGGTTCAGTGTTGAATGAACGAGACAATTTCCCGCGCCACATTTGAGAGAAACACGTTGGGGGAGGGTAATGAGGGTAGTCATAATCTCATTTTAAATGGGTCTCCTTTCTTAAACACAGATAATCAAATAAAAGCTGGTTTTCCCTTAAAAAAGTAAACAAAAAAGCAACTACAATGTGTCTTTTTAATAGCTTTTTTCCTTAGTAAAGGTTGTACTATACAGTGCCGCGCACATATACTGTTATGATGACGTTAGTAATGCGTCGCGGAGTGATATGTAGTGTGTGGTGAGCCCCGCTTCTAGAAGCATCCATATAGAACCATGTGTTAATAAAGTCGAATCTGAATTTTAAGCAATGTCTACGGATACTTGGTTACTTTCCATGTCATAAATACCAACATATATTAGGAATTGTATAAAGGTTAAAACGATTGTGAGGGAAGGGGCAGAACTGACAACCGGAAGTTATACTTTCAAAACTAAAGCTTACGTTTCAACATGTTATCCGTCATAAACTGTAGTGATGTTAGAGAACATATAAATTCAGCTGAAGCGTTTAATTAGAGGTGGGAGAAGTACTCTGATCTTGAACTGAAGTAAAAGTAGAAGTACCAGAGTGTAGGAATACTCTGTTTCAGTAAAAGTCCTGCATTCAAAATGTGACTCAAGTAAAAGTAGAAAAGTATTATCATCAAAATATAGTGAAAGTAGCGACAGTAAAAGTAGTCATTGTGCAGATTGGTCCATTTCAGAATAATATATATGATGTGTTTTATAATGATTATCAGTATACTAAGTTTGAAGGACTTTGTATTCTGCAGGGTAGCTGGTGGATTTACTCCAGGTGGAACTAAAGTCTGATTCAACACTTGATTACATTTCACATCATTTATCCAGATATGTGAAGTAACTAAAGGTATTAAATACATGTAGTGGAGTAAAAGTACACCTTGTACCTCTGAATTGTAGTGGGGTAGAAGTACACCTTGTACTTCTGAATTGTAGTGGGGTAGAAGTACACCTTGTACCTCTGAATTGTAGTGGGGTAGAAGTACACCTTGTACTTCTGAATTGTAGTGGGGTAGAAGTACACCTTGTACCTCTGAATTGTAGTGGGGTAGAAGTACACCTTGTACCTCTGAATTGTAGTGGGGTAGAAGTACACCTTGTACCTCTGAATTGTAGTGGGGTAGAAGTACACCTTGTACCTCTGAATTGTAGTGGGGTAGAAGTACACCTTGTACCTCTGAATTGTAGTGGGGTAGAAGTACACCTTGTACCTCTGAATTGTAGTGGGGTAGAAGTACACCTTGTACCTCTGAATTGTAGTGGGGTAGAAGTTGCAAAAAATGAAACACTCAAGAGCAAGTACCTACACATGTACTTTACACCACTGCGTGTCATCATTAAAATGTAACTATATCCATCATACCAAGTAAAAAAAAACATGTTGTCTCTGACCAACATCAACAACTTATATATATAATCTATGGTCGATTCAAAGTAGGACATTAAACACTTGAACAGAGCGCATACTGTCAATGTCAGGTTTATAACATCACAATAACACGTTTTATGTAAATATATAATAAGGTACAAACAAGAACACGTGACGTCGCTCAGCCGGGTATTTTTTTTTTAAACTGCTGGGCCCAGAGTAACATGCTTTGGTGAGCATAAACTAGAGGGGGACAGCCAACACCAGTGTGATTTTGGTGACATTGTGACTGTCCTGGAGAAAGTTGTAGGGGGGGTGCCATATCTGGCAGGAGAAATACCTGCTCTGCTGAACATGTTATAGAGAACAGTGCAGATCTAAAATAAGGAACATTAATAGTGTGATAGAGGCACAGATATAAGATCAATAATACACTTTATTTTAGGGCACCTTTCAAAGCATTCAATGTCACCTTAAAATACAATAACAAATCAAATATGAGTGGCATTACAATACAAACATGTGTTGAGTAGGAAACCACAGAGGAAAATTACAAAGGAGCAATTAAAGCGAGTGAAGCCAGTTTGAACACATTATCTTTTAGGCTTGCTTGAAAATAACAGTGTCTGACAGTGATATCATTACTGTTATATCATTGCTTACTATTCGTGGTTATCAGACACTTAAACAACAGAGAAGGTTTTAAGAAATAGGACAATACTGACAAATCACATCTTATCCTGTCATTGTCTGTTCTGTAGGAAGGAGGAATATACACTCAAAAACGGAAGTTTATTCCAATATGAAGATTGTGACAGATCTGAAAAGTGTCCTTAAAACGAGCCTCCTCGCAATTGTATGCACATTATTTATTCAGCCGTTTGCTGTTTAATCTGATATATCATTCAAAAGAGAGAGAAAAGTTTATTAAACTAGACGAACGCTCAATACGTCACGTTTGCGCGTCCCCGGGAACAGGGCTTCAATCTATGGCACAACACCGGGGTGAGATTCTCCCGCGCAGGATTTGGGAAACAAACCCTCGCGGGAGAATCGGAAGTCTCGGCTTATCCAGAACCTCCTTTTACATTCTTCAAAATAAAAGCTTTAGTTTCAACATTTATCTGTCATAAACTGTAGTGATGTTAGAACATATCAATTCAGCTCAAGCGTTTCATTAGAGCTGGAAGAAGTACTCTGATCTTGAGTAAAAGTACTCAGATATTGTACTTGAGTAAAAGTAGAAGTACTCACATCTTGAGTAAAAGTACTCAGATCTTGTACTTGAGTAAAAGTAGAAGTACTCACATCTTGAGTAAATGTACTCAGATCTTGTACTTGAGTAAAAGTAGAAGTACTCACATCTTGAGTAAAAGTACTCAGATCTTGTACTTGAGTAAAAGTACTCAGATCTTGTACTTGAGTAAAAGTACTCAGATCTTGTACTTGAGTAAAAGTACTCAGATATTGTACTTGAGTAAAAGTACTCAGATGTTGTACTTGAGTACTGCAATGGTTACATGTTAGTCTCCCTGCAGTTCAACCTGTAGTCTCTGAGTTCAACAAGCAGATATTAAGGTTTCCTGCAGAGAATACACGAGCCCTCCTAAAATCATGAATTAAATATTAAATAATGAACTACATCTTCTTCAATAGTATTCCCCCTACTTGGGGTTATAAAATGAAAGTATAAGTAAGATTATTACCTGAGAGAAACTGTGAGAGTAGTCCACATGTTGAAAGCTGTCTGTTGGCTGAGGAGAAACGAACAGTGGGCGGAGTCTCGTCGTTACTTCCGTTAAGTTTCGCGGGTTTTTACATCGATAGATGGGTTTTTAGGGCTTTCGCGGATCTGATTGGCTGGAGTCACAGCGTCGGAGGCGGGGTCATTGATGAATAATTAGGGCCAGCAACCGTTCGCGGGAGTTTTAAATGTTTTGGCGGAATACAATTTCCTGGTAAATGACTACCCTCAGCTGAACCCTCCCGCCTTATCCACAATTATTCTGTGTTTTTATAATGTGTTACTAACTGTTATAATCTGTTTATATTTATTGTTCCTTTATTAATTTAATGCTGCTTTGACAAAACAATTGACCAAATTCGGATTAATAAAATTAATCTAATCTATTGTCAGACAAAGCACTTTGTAAAACCTGTTTTCTAAAGGAATACATTATTTTATTTATTAACAAAAAGGGAATTTGCTTCAGAAAATCCTTAAAACAATTGTTCTAAATGAGCAAAACAAGATTAAAAGAAAAAGCAAAAAGCTATAATTGTGGACTTTTAGCCCTCATTTACTAATCCCTAGTTTTCATTAGCATTACGCAGTGCTACTGTATCATTTCAATGTTATTCTTACTCCCCTACATTTCAGGGATATAATGCACAGTCTGCTTTAGTTTCCTTCAACAGCCTCCCAGCCAAACCATCAACAGTAAAATACTGCATATGCAATTTAACGAACCCTGTGTTTATTTATTCCAATGAAGAATAAGCAAACTCACTTAACACATCATGCTCTCAGTGAGAATTAGAGGTGATAAGTGACTAAATATTCATAATCAAGTTTTGTATTTTCAGATCAATTTCCCAAATGACCGACCCAATGCAACGGATAGCTGTAGGGCCCAGTTTGAGTCAGATACACAAACTCATACAATCAATCCAAGATAACGTTATACCAGTGACACTAACAGATGTTCAGTGTGTCTTTGATTATCTTTGTGTCGTGCTAATGCCACTTTGACTTTATTTAAGGATTACATGTTTTCCCCCCAATCATTTCAAATGACAGACCCATTAAAACACACATCATAGCAGGAAGAGAACACAAAAACACCTTGCATCAGTTACCCTTTTTCCCCATATTTATTTGAAATGATTTCAAATGATAAAAACATGGTTGATTAACATGAAATGACCACAGGGGTTTTTGCTCTTCAGCGTGGACAGTGTGAGGAGACGTTAACGTGAGCATACATCCGGGACAGGAAGTGTAGTGACATCGTTTAGTCTTCGTCTCTACACTACCCGTCAGGTGGATTCATACCAAACGGATCCCCAGAATGTTGGCTCGTTGGCAAACATCGTCGCACACATCCATTCAGCTCATTCACCCTCATGGCCGAACATCCAGAGAAGTGCTACTATCACACCAAAGCTCACCGACTTGTTATAATCATTTCTCTTTCCTATATTACAAGCTTTTTACAACATAAAAATAGATCAATAACTATGATTACCATATTCCTTAATGTCAATATACAATATTTATTGCGTTTTCAAATAAACTTGTTTCTTATTTACCTTGTTGTCATCATCTTTACCCCCCCTAAAAAACAAACAAAAAGCACAGGTACCCATGAGTGACAACGGACCGGTGTAAGGCATGACCAGCAGGGGGCGCTGCAGCATTGAGAATCATGTAGTTAGTGTTTTAAAGTCAAGATTAAAGAGTAAGTGAATAACCTGTCTGCTTCCACAGCTCTCTGGCACTTAAGTGTTGCTTCGGTCTTTCTTTTTGGTTACCAACTACCATCTGTACAAACTGCTCCTTGCATAGCAATTCATCTAAATATCTTTCTCTGGCCAAACACACTTACAAAAGGGCCACCAGCAGCAAAAGGTAAAATGATGGATTCAGACCAGAGCTTTTTAACGGACTTCCCCTGGACAGGAAGTAGATAAATGATCCCTTATAAACACCTCCGATCATACATACTTGGTCGAGTAAACGAGAAGATAATTTAGCGTTGGCCTCCGCTGAGTGATTCTCAAACACATCAGGGACAAATCAGGGACGAACCCTCGTAGTGTCTCTGGATTTTTGTCACATCCACGTGAATCCTGGGGTTTTCCTGTTATCATACGTGCATAAATAAGCGTCATGCACAGTGTCTCGGCTCGTGCAACATCGGCTGAAGATGGAAATATAGACACCCCCAAAAAGAAAGGAAAGTAATAAGGGGTACCAAAGTAAGACGAAACAGGGATGTGCCCCTCTCCTAACGACCTGTGGATGTTTCCGGCAAGCTTTCCAGTAGGGCTGAACGATTTGAAAAGTGTGTGATCATCGTTGACTTGTGCAGCAGTTGCGATTTTAGAAGGAATGATAATTTTTACATAATTATTCTAAAAAAAAATGAAAATATAAGCATGATTATGTTTTGATTTTAGGAGCTCGATAATACAACATTTAAAGTTGTATTCTTGACTCACATTTAACCCTTTTATTGTGCGTCCTGCAATATAGAACCTGCAGTCGGGAGTTTTTGGCATTTTGATCAGATTTTCAAAGCATTGTTCAGCCCTTAAAGCATTTAGTCGAAAAACAAGGAAATCAAATAAAGAAAAATCAGTTATAAATCGAACATGTATGGAAACGGTCCTGTGCAGATCGCTTGACTCCACCCGCTTTTGGCACACTGACACAGAATTCAAGCGCACCCTCACCTGGCACTGCTGGAATGGCTATTTAAAGACACAACAAAAACCAATAAAAAAATAACCGTCATAAGTCCCACACATTCATGGCATTATCAGCTTTCGTGGGGATTTCCTCTGCTGCAAACATTCATTCACAAGTCTCTCATTTTAGTGTTTAAGTCCCCCCCCCCCCTTCAAAAACTAACACCAACATATTAAAATCAAACAGAATTATGAAAATCACCATTAAAGAAAAAAGGAGGAATGCACAGACGTGGAAGTGTGAGGAGTTTCGGTCCTGATATGATATGAAGCCTCTGAGCTCCGAGTGGTTTTCTGTTCCTCGTGCAAAGACAGAAGAAAGGAGACCGGCGAGGAGTCGTAGTGTTGTGCTTTCAGCTGGTGGATTTAGTGTTAGTGTGTGTTGTGAGTGCTTCTTCTTCACCACGGCTGACTGCGAGTTAAAGTCCTGAGTTCACCTCCCGACCGGCGGAGCAGGAGGAGCTCCTCGCATCATGCCTGAGGACAGAAGCAGAGACTCAGATTAGTGCCGTCAGTCCATTAAAGAATGATCTGTGATTAATCATTATCAATCACAAGTTCAAAATACTAGCCTTTGCTTGGAGATAAAACCAATACACGTGTGGTGTTAAAGAAGCGCACAATTAACTGGTAACTTTAGATAGATAGATGTATATATATATATTTAGAGGAATCAGAGGTTTTTCTATTTTATAATGCATGTTTAATATATCTTTCAAACAGAGGTGTGCCTTTTCACCTCTGTTTCTTCCCCCTTTCCCTCAACCTATCCTAAGGGAGTGCATTTACGTAGACGCGTTGTGCTTCTCCACCTCTGTCCTCCATCTCCTAGGGTCAAAGTTCATATGGCTAGGGATTACTTTGACCGATATGCGCCGGTCCGTGCCTTGGACTTCTACACAGGAGAAGTTTTCCCTAGATTCAGCCTATGGAGAAATTGCTTTGCGTTTTTGTCGAAGGAACCGGAAGGAGCTTACTTCCGGGTTTTAGGACGCGTCACTGTACCACTCTATTGTGTTTTCATCACTTTTTGTATTGGTCCAATAAACTAAACTTATCTGAGAACACTATAAAAGAACATAAGAAGCCAACACCACAGAAAGATTAATGTATAAGGAGTTTAGAATAAAAGAGTTTTAAAAGCGCGTACCCTTGTTGTTTTTGCTGGGGTAGACCTTGCTGAAATTCCTGTACTCCTCTGGAGGTGGAAGGTCTTCAATGGGGTGGAAGTTAAACTTGGATTCAAAATCATCTGAGAAAGAAAAACATACAAACAAATGTGAATAAACATGAAATGACCGGTTTATTAGGCAGATATAGACAATTAAGTAAAGCTAGAAAAGCCTAGAATATCAAATGCACACAAATGGATTACCCTTTAACAACACGGGTTAATAAAACACTTCTTATTCTTGACACAATACGTCGCTTTGAGACCCTGAAAAAACTAGGAGATAATCTCAAAAATACAAACACACATGCGAAGTAACTTTATTAACAATGTTTTATTCTCTATCATTAAGTCAAATATATAAAGTCAGTAATATTATTTGCGTTCACACCGGACGCGATGCGAATATTCGCTTCGCTCTAAACGCTCGAGTTTCGCCGCGGCTGTGAGCTGTGTTTACTCGCATCATTCAAACAAGACGTGCTGGAGAGGGGGCTATAACTACAACAAGATGAACATATTTGACCGTGATTTCATTGTAATACACGTTTCTAAATGATGCCGACGTAACAACATACTGATACCGGTTAGTAAAAACCATGAATTAATGCTTTGACAAGTCTGCAGACAGACGGCAGGCGAAAAACCCTTTTAAAATGCGTGTTTTCTAAATGGAGCTTGGCTAAGCTAACGTTACATATGCTCCGACCGTCCACACTCACAACAACGGCCTATACAGACATAAATAAAGCAGCGACTGTATTCGCCATGACACAGGCAGTCTGTGGTTTGTACTTGTTTAACTTTTGTCTAGTTTCTGAACAGATATGAGGAGCTGTGAGCTCTGAGGGCTAACAGCTAACGGCTGTGTTATGGTTTTGTGGTTTTGTTTTTTATAATGTATGTCGTTTTCTAATCAAGCTTCGAATGTCTGTCATCCGATTTTATGACGTCAATATTCAAGAAAATAAATCCATTACTAACATCTGTAATTTGAATAAAGGTATAAATAAACGTTCTCTAACACATTTGACTTGGAGGTCGTCTCTGTGCTGCGAGTGGGAGAGCAAACGGTGATCGAGTAGAACGATGTAGAACAGGAAACATAAAGACATTTGCATATCATTTCTGCAGCGGAACATTTGACTATGGACGCATTCATCACGTCAAAATCAGAAAGAAACCCCACCTCAACTTGAGTGAGGATTAAACACACAGCTGAGGGCAATAGGAGAACAATTCTTAGTAAGAGAAAATAATGAAAGATTAGATATTAGGTCAAGAGCAGAATCATTTGTAGATCTAAAAACAAACAGCAGCTAGTCCAAACCATACATTTGATCAAACTGTTCAGGTTTCCCCTTTGAGTCTTCACATCTGAAATCTTGTTCTGTCGGGATTTTTTGATCGCGAAAGGGTAAGTATTCCAGTTATCTTGGGATATGTCAATACTCCGGTTTAAAACATGAAGTTCAGTTTAGGAACAAGACGAATTAGAGCCTTGAATAACAGAGTTTGTGACGTCTCAAATGTGGCTTTGACTCCTAACTGCTATACATCGTGTTTTGCCATTCAGCCTAAATATATATCGAGATGTGATTTTTGTTCCATATCGCCCTCCCCTAACCCAGAGGTGTTGTTCTGGTAATATTTATTCTTAAGGAGTAAGACAAATCTTCAGGTGGTTAATCACAGAAGTGGGAAGTAGTGGAGTACAAATACTTTGTTACTTAAGTACATGTTTCTGGTATCAGTACTTTACTCCACTAGTATTTTATTTTTCTGACCACTTTTTACTTTGCCTTCTTACATGTTGAACACAAATACCTGTACTTTCTACTTCTTACATGTTGAACCCAAATACCTGTACTTTCTACTTCTCACATGTTGAACCCAATACCTGTACTTTCTACTTCTTACATGTTGAACCCAAATACCTGTACTTTCTATTCCTTCTACCATGTTGAACCCAAATACCTGTACTTTCTACTTCTTACATGTTGAACTCAAATACCTGTACTTTCTACTTCTTACATGTTTGAACCCAAATACCTGTACTTTCTACTTCTCACATGTTGAACCCAAATACCTGTACTTTCTACTTCTTTACATGTTGAACTCAAATACCTGTTACTTTCTACTTCTCACATGTTGAACTCAAATACCTGTACTTTCTACTTCTCACATGTTGAACCCAAAGACCTGTACTTTCTACTTCTACATGTTGAACTCAAATACCTGTACTTTCTACTTCTCACATGTTGAACTCAAATACCTGTACTTTCTACTTCTTACATGTTGAACTCAAATACCTGTACTTTCTACTTCTTACATGTTGAACTCAAATACCTTTACTTTCTACTTCTCACATGTTGAACTCAAATACCTGTACTTTCTACTTCATACATGTTGAACTCAAATACCTGTACTTTCTACTTCTTACATGTTGAACTCAAATACCTGTACTTTCTACTTCTCACATGTTGAACCCAAATACCTGTACTTTCTACTTCTCACATGTTGAACCCAATACCTGTACTTTCTACTTCTTACATGTTGAACTCAAATACCTGTACTTTCTACTTCTTACATGTTGAACTCAAATACCTGTACTTTCTACTTCTCACATGTTGAACCCAAATACCTGTACTTTCTACTTCTCACATGTTGAACCCAAATACCTGTACTTTCTACTTCTCACATGTTGAACCCAAATACCTGTACTTTCTACTTCTTACATGTTGAACCCAAATACCTGTACTTTCTACTTCTCACATGTTGACCCAAATACCTGTACTTTCTACTTCTTACATGTTGAACTCAAATACCTGTACTTTCTACTTCTTACATTTTGAACTCAAATACCTGTACTTTCTACTTCTTACATGTTGAACACAAATACCTGTACTTTCTACTTCTTACATGTTGAACCCAAATACCTGTACTTTCTACTTCTTACATGTTGAACTCAAATACCTGTACTTTCTACTTCTTACATGTTGAACCCAAATACCTGTACTTTCTACTTCTTACATGTTGAACTCAAATACCTGTACTTTCTACTTATTACATGTTGAACTCAAATACCTGTACTTTCTACTTCTTACATGTTGAACTCAAATACCTGTACTTTCTACTTATTACATGTTGAACTCAAATACCTGTACTTTCTACTTCTTACATGTTGAACTCAAATACCTGTACTTTCTACTTATTACATGTTGAACTCAAATACCTGAACTTTCTACTTCTTACATGTTGAACCCAAATACCTGTACTTTCTACTTCTTACATGTTGAACCCAAATACCTGTACTTTCTACTTCTCACATCTTGAACACAAATACCTGTACTTTCTACTTCTCACATGTTGAACCCAAATACCTGTACTTTCTACTTCTTACATGTTGAACCCAAATACCTGTACTTTCTACTTCTCACATCTTGAACACAAATACCTGTACTTTCTACTTCTCACATGTTGAACCCAAATACCTGTACTTTCTACTTCTTACATGTTGAACCCAAATACCTGTACTTTCTACTTCTTACATGTTGAACACAAATACCTGTACTTTCTACTTCTCACATGTTGAACCCAAATACCTGTACTTTCTACTTCTTACATGTTGAACCCAAATACCTGTACTTTCTACTTCTTACATGTTGAACACAAATACCTGTACTTTCTACTTCTCACATGTTGAACCCAAATACCTGTACTTTCTACTTCTTACATGTTGAACCCAAATACCTGTACTTTCTACTTCTTAACATGTTGAACACAAATACCTGAACTTTCTACTTCTCACATGTTGAACCCAAATACCTGTACTTTCTACTTCTTACATGTTGAACCCAAATACCTGTACTTTCTACTTCTTACATGTTGAACCCAAATACCTGTACTTTCTACTTCTTACATGTTGAACCCAAATACCTGTACTTTCTACTTCTTACATGTTGAACCCAAATACCTGTACTTTCTACTTCTTACATGTTGAACCCAAATACCTGTACTTTCTACTTCTCACATGTTGAACACAAATACCTGAACTTTCTACTTCTCACATGTTGAACCCAAATACCTGTACTTTCTACTTCTTACATGTTGAACCCAAATACCTGTACTTTCTACTTCTTACATGTTGAACCCAAATACCTGTACTTTCTACTTCTTACATGTTGAACCCAAATACCTGTACTTTCTACTTCTCACATGTTGAACACAAATACCTGTACTTTCTACTTCTCACATGTTGAACTCAAATACCTGTACTTTCTACTTCTCACATGTTGAACCCAAATACCTGTACTTTCTACTTCTTACATGTTGAACCCAAATACCTGTACTTTCTACTTCTTACATGTTGAAACCCAAATACCTGTACTTTCTACTTCTTACATGTTGAACCCAAATACCTGTACTTTCTACTTCTTACATGTTGAACCCAAATACCTGTACTTTCTACTTCTTACATGTTGAACCCAAATACCTGTACTTTCTACTTCTCACATGTTGAACACAAATACCTGTACTTCTACTTCTCACATGTTGAACCCAAATACCTGTACTTTCTACTTCTCACATGTTGAACTCAAATACCTGTACTTTCTACTTCTCACATGTTGAACACAAATACCTGTACTTCTACTTCTTACATGTTGAACCCAAATACCTGTACTTTCTACTTCTTACATGTTGAACTCAAATACCTGTACTTTCTACTTCTTACATGTTGAACACAAATACCTGAACTTTCTACTTCTCACATGTTGAACCCAAATACCTGTACTTTCTACTTCTTACATGTTGAACCCAAATACCTGTACTTTCTACTTCTTACATGTTGAAACCCAAATACCTGTACTCTACTTCTACATGTGGAACCCCCCCCTTCTTTACATGTTGAACCCAAATACCTGTACTTTCTACTTCTTACATGTTGAACACAAATACCTGTACTTTCTACTTCTCACATGTTGAACACAAATACCTGTACTTCTACTTCTCACATGTTGAACCCAAATACCTGTACTTTCTACTTCTTACATGTTGAACCCAAATACCTGTACTTTCTACTTCTTACATGTTGAACCCAAATACCTGTACTTTCTACTTCTTACATGTTGAACCCAAATACCTGTACTTTCTACTTCTTACATGTTGAACCCAAATACCTGTACTTTCTACTTCTTACATGTTGAACCCAAATACCTGTACTTTCTACTTCTTACATGTTGAACACAAATACCTGTACTTTCTACTTCTCACATGTTGAACCCAAATACCTGTACTTTCTACTTCTCACATGTTGAACTCAAATACCTGTACTTCTACTTCTTACATGTTGAACCCAAATACCTGTACTTTCTACTTCTCACATGTTGAACCCAAATACCTGTACTTTCTACTTCTCACATGTTGAACTCAAATAGCTGTACTTTCTACTTCTTACATGTTGAACCCAAATACCTGTACTTTCTACTTCTCACATGTTGAACTCAAATACCTGAACTTTCTACTTCTTACATGTTGAACCCAAATACCTGTACTTTCTACTTCTCACATGTTGAACTCAAATACCTGTACTTTCTACTTCTTACATGTTGAACCCAAATACCTGTACTTTCTACTTCTCACATGTTGAACTCAAATACCTGTACTTTCTACTTCTCACATGTTGAACACAAATACCTGTACTTTCTACTTCTTACATGTTGAACTCAAATACCTGTACTTTCTACTTCTCACATGTTGAACTCAAATAGCTGTACTTTCTACTTCTTACATGTTGAACACAAATACCTGTACTTTCTACTTCTCACATGTTGAACCCAAATACCTGTACTTTCTACTTCTCACATGTTGAACTCAAATACCTGTACTTTCTACTTCTTACATGTTGAACTCAAATACCTGTACTTTCTACTTCTTACATGTTGAACTCAAATACCTGAACTTTCTACTTCTCACATGTTGAACACAAATACCTGTACTTTCTACTTCTTACATGTTGAACCCAAATACCTGTACTTTCTACTTCTCACATGTTGAACACAAATACCTGTACTTTCTACTTCTTACATGTTGAACTCAAATACCTGTACTTTCTACTTCTTACATGTTGAACTCAAATACCTGTACTTTCTACTTCTCACATGTTGAACTCAAATAGCTGTACTTTCTACTTCTTACATGTTGAACACAAATACCTGTACTTTCTACTTCTCACATGTTGAACACAAATACCTGTACTTTCTACTTCTTACATGTTGAACTCAAATACCTGTACTTTCTACTTCTTACATGTTGAACTCAAATACCTGTACTTTCTACTTCTCACATGTTGAACTCAAATACCTGTACTTTCTACTTCTTACATGTTGAACACAAATACCTGTACTTTCTACTTCTCACATGTTGAACACAAATACCTGTACTTTCTACTTCTTACATGTTGAACTCAAATACCTGTACTTTCTACTTCTTACATGTTGAACTCAAATACCTGTACTTTCTACTTCTCACATGTTGAACTCAAATAGCTGTACTTTCTACTTCTCACATGTTGAACTCAAATACCTGTACTTTCTACTTCTTACATGTTGAACTCAAATAGCTGTACTTTCTACTTCTCACATGTTGAACACAAATACCTATACTTTCTACTTCTCACATGTTGAACACAAATACCTGTACTTTCTACTTCTAACATGTTGAACACAAATACCTGTACTTTCTACTTCTCACATGTTGAACACAAATACCTGTACTTTCTACTTCTTACATGTTGAACTCAAATACCTGTACTTTCTACTTCTTACATGTTGAACCCAAATACCTGTACTTTCTACTTCTCACATGTTGAACCCAAATACCTGTACTTTCTACTTCTCACATGTTGAACTCAAATACCTGTACTTTCTACTTCTCACATGTTGAACCCAAATACCTGTACTTTCTACTTCTTACATGTTGAACCCAAATACCTGTACTTTCTACTTCTCACATGTTGAACTCAAATACCTGTACTTTCTACTTCTCACATGTTGAACACAAATACCTGTACTTTCTACTTCTCACATGTTGAACCCAAATACCTGTACTTTCTACTTCTTACATGTTGAACTCAAATACCTGAACTTTCTACTTCTCACATGTTGAACTCAAATACCTGTACTTTCTACTTCTCACATGTTGAACACAAATACCTGTACTTTCTACTTCTTACATTTTGAACCCAAATACCTGTACTTTCTACTTCTTACATGTTGAACACAAATACCTGTACTTTCTACTTCTCACATGTTGAACTCAAATACCTGTACTTTCTACTTCTCACATGTTGAACCCAAATACCTGTACTTTCTACTTCTTACATGTTGAACACAAATACCTGTACTTCTACTTCTCACATGTTGAACACAAATACCTGTACTTTCTACTTCTTACATGTTGAACACAAATACCTGTACTTTCTACTTCTACATGTTGAACACAAATACCTGTACTTTCTACTTCTTACATGTTGAACTCAAATACCTGTACTTTCTACTTCTTACATGTTGAACCCAAATACCTGTACTTTCTACTTCTTACATGTTGAACACAAATACCTGTACTTTCTACTTCTTACATGTTGAACCCAAATACCTGTACTTCCTACTTATCACATGTTGAACACAAATACCTGTACTTTCTACTTCTTACATGTTGAACACAAATACCTGTACTTTCTACTTCTTACATGTTGAACTCAAATACCTGTACTTTCTACTTCTTACATGTTGAACACAAATACCTGTACTTTCTACTTCTTACATGTTGAACACAAATACCTGTACTTTCTACTTCTCACATGTTGAACACAAATACCTGTACTTTCTACTTCTTACATGTTGAACTCAAATACCTGTACTTTCTACTTCTTACATGTTGAACTCAAATACCTGTACTTCCTACTTCTTACATGTTGAACACAAATACCTGTACTTTCTACTTCTTACATGTTGAACACAAATACCTGTACTTTCTACTTCTTACATGTTGAACACAAATACCTGTACTTTCTACTTCTTACATGTTGAACACAAATACCTGTACTTTCTACTTCTTACATGTTGAACACAAATACCTGTACTTTCTACTTCTTACATGTTGAACACAAATACCTGTACTTTCTACTTCTCACATGTTGAACTCAAATACCTGTACTTTCTACTTCTTACATGTTGAACTCAAATACCTGTACTTTCTACTTCTTACATGTTGAACACAAATACCTGTACTTTCTACTTCTTACATGTTGAACACAAATACCTGTACTTTCTACTTCTCACATGTTGAACTCAAATACCTGTACTTTCTACTTCTTACATGTTGAACACAAATACCTGTACTTTCTACTTCTCACATGTTGAACACAAATACCTGTACTTTCTACTTCTCACATGTTGAACTCAAATACCTGTACTTTCTACTTCTTACATGTTGAACTCAAATACCTGTACTTTCTACTTCTCACATGTTGAACTCAAATACCTGTACTTTCTACTTCTTACATGTTGAACTCAAATACCTGTACTTTCTACTTCTCACATGTTGAACACAAATACTTGTACTTTCTACTTCTTACATGTTGAACTCAAATACCTGTACTTTCTACTTCTTACATGTTGAACACAAAATACCTGTACTTTCTACTTCTTACATGTTGAACACAAATACCTGTACTTTCTACTTCTTACATGTTGAACACAAATACCCTGTACTTTCTACTTCTTACATGTTGAACACAAATACCTGTACTTTCTACTTCTTACATGTTGAACTCAAATACCTGTACTTTCTACTTCTTACATGTTGAACACAAATACCTGTACTTTCTACTTCTTACATGTTGAACTCAAATACCTGTACTTTCTACTTCTTACATGTTGAACTCAAATACCTGTACTTTCTACTTCTTACATGTTGAACTCAAATACCTGTACTTTCTACTTCTTACATGTTGAACTCAAATACCTGTACTTTCTACTTCTTACATGTTGAACTCAAATACCTGTACTTCCTACTTCTTACATGTTGAACTCAAATACCTGTACTTTCTACTTCTTACATGTTGAACTCAAATACCTGTACTTTCTACTTCTTACATGTTGAACACAAATACCTGTACTTTCTACTTCTTACATGTTGAACTCAATACCTGTACTTTCTACTTCTTACATGTTGAACTCAAATACCTGTACTTTCTACTTCTTACATGTTGAACTCAAATACCTGTACTTTCTACTTCTTACATGTTGAACTCAAATACCTGTACTTTCTACTTCTTACATGTTGAACTCAAATACCTGTACTTTCTACTTCTTACATGTTGAACTTAAATACCTGTACTTTCTACTTCTTACATGTTGAACACAAATACCTGTACTTTCTACTTCTTACATGTTGAACTCAAATACCTGTACTTTCTACTTCTCACATGTTGAACTCAAATACCTGTACTTTCTACTTCTCACATGGTGAACTCAAATACCTGTACTTTCTACTTCTTACATGTTGAACTCAAATACCTGTACTTTCTACTTCTTACATGTTGAACTCAAATACTTGTACTTTCTACTTCTCTCATTTTCCAAACAGCTGGTTCCTTTAGTCTGAATGTGTGTTTGATGCGTGATCATTATTCTTTAGAGTCATAGCGTGCCTATTGATTTGAACACGATCCGTGTATCCATCATTTCCTGGTCTTCTCTAAAGAAGAGGGACCAATGGAAACGTTGTCATGTTGCCGTTGTTCAGCATGGAAACATTCATTAGCTAATAGGGGTGTAATGATACGTACCCGTACCGAAATTATTCGGTACGGGCCCTTCAGTTCGGTACACGTGTGTACCGAACGAATATAACGTTAAACGTAAACAATTGAGAACGTGAACAACTTCTTGGAAGTAATCTCAGGTGCTGCGTCGCAGCATTCAGAGTAATTTGCTCACATTGTGTTCAACGCGTCATAGAGCGAGCAAGTCATTTCATTGGACGAGAGGCATACTATGAGAGCTGGTCAGAGGGATGCGTTCAAATGTAGTCAGTAATTGGAGGAACTGTCGAAATGGCGAACGCAGATAAAGTTGAGCTCGAAAATCCTCCAGCATCATTGAAGTCTCCGGTTTGGGAACATTTTGGTTTCGCAGTTACGAACAAGGATGACGGACAAAGACAGGTGGACCGAACCAAAACTGTTTGTCGGCATTGTTCAACTAAAATTGGTTACGCGGCTGGCAAAAAGCTCAGACCGAGCCAAAGCTATTACAAACGCCAAATATCCTTATGTTGCCATGTTAGCAAAGCGCTACCTGGCTGTATCTGCTACCTCTGTCCCTAGAGAGGGTGTTCTCCACAGCAGGAGACATTGTTAGTGCCAGCAGATCTGCCCTTTTGGCAAGCAATGTGGACAAGTTCATTTTTCTTTAAACAACATGAAAATACAATGACAAGCAAGTCCTAATGTCAAGCTGGCTGCTTAGGTGCTAGTACAGTTCAAATACAGATTATTTCAGTTCATCGAAATGCTGCACCTTAATGTTTATTTTATTTTGTATTTATTTGAGTGAATACATTATTCACAGTTTGATAATAATTTAAAAAACCCAAACAATATTTTATGTTTTGTGATAATTTTTTCTGCTGAACCAAAAACGTACCGAACCGAACCGTGACCTAAAAACCGAGGTACGTACCGAACCGAAATGTTTGTGAACCGTTACACCCCTATTAGCTAACAATGACATTATTGTTCTATTAATATAAAGGGAGGTCAGGTACTCTTTAAAACAGCTGCTAGTTATGGGTACTTTTTACTGAAGGACATTTCAAAGCCTCTTTACTTTGACTTGATTAAAGAAGTTTAGTCAGTACTTCTACTTTCACCAGAGTATTTTTAAACACGAGTATCTGTACTTCTACTTGAGTAAAGGATGTGTGCTTGTGCCCTCTCTGCTGATGAATGAAAATGTAGGAGGAATATGATTTCGCCCGACTCACCTATGATGGACTTGGAGGAGGGGATGGAGGAGTGGCCGTTCCTGATGGGCGGGGGAGGGGGAGGGGGTCCAGCTGGGGTTCTTGAGGATAAGGAAGATGAGGAGGAGGAAGAGGAAGGTGGAGGAGGAGGTTTGCCCCCCCGGCTGTGAAGCTCTGAGGCCGCAGCGCTGTGGCCTCGATACGGGGGCGGAGGAGGAGGAGGGGCGTCACGAGATCCGTTACGAGACCCATTAGGAGGCACCTGAGGAGCTGTGGGGACAACACACGATCAGGACGATGTTACTGATGTAATACTGTACTTTATACCAGTGGTTCCAACCTTTTTTTATCTCGTGTACCCCTTGAGCTGGTGGCCCTTCTATAATAATAATACATTTCATACTTATAGAGCCTTGAGATGACGTTGTTTTTAAAGTGTGCTATACACACACACACACACACACACACTTTAAAAACAACGTCATCTCAAGGCTCTATAAGAGACCCAATAACTCATCTCTTGTGATTGGCCTACATTTTTAAAAACAATTTGTAATTGTATTTAACCAATGGCTGATTAAATGAAAATCCCTTCTATAACTCACCCTTAATACAAATGCATTCAAACTGGACATTTACACTTCTTGTGAGTGAAACATAATTATATTAAGACACGCTTCGAGCTTCTCTTATTAAGTCATTAGAGCTTGCTAGTCTTTCATAAGCTTTGATAGTTCTGGGAGCGGGACACCAGGCTTATGAACATTGATTTAAACATGTCTTTTTGGGTGGATTAAAATTGCATCAACGAACTCCTGCAATCCCCTAAAGAACCCCTAGGTGTCCCTGTAACCCAGGTTAGGAACCCCTGCTTTATTCTGCAAATCTACTGTACTTATTAATATGTATTTCTGTTATCTAGCTGCTACTTCAATACTTTAATACGTTCAACCTAATTTTTACAATAGTGCTTTTTTTATCCTGAATGTTTACTGATTCGTATTAACTAGGGCTGTCAGTCGATTCAAATATTTAATCGCACATTTTTTATCTGTTCTAAATGTACCTTAGATTATTTTTCAAGTTTGTAATACTCTTATCAACATATGAGTGGACAAATATGCTTTATGCTAATGTTTATTATCATTTGAACAATGACAAATATTCTCATGAATATTAAACACAACAACCTCTGAACATTACAAATATTCGCCTCAATTCAACCTGGAACCTAATACTGTGTGTGTGTGTGTGTGTGTGTGTGTGTGTGTGTGTGTGTGTGTGTGTGTGTGTGTGTGTGTGTGTGTGTGTGTGTGTGTGTGTGTGTGTGTGTGTGTGTGTGTGTGTGTTCATTGGAGCTATGTGCAACTCAAGGCATATGCTGGACGCTGCAATCATGTTACACTATCCGTGCCGAGTGTGCTGACTTCTCGTACAATGTCCCACTGTCTGGCTTCCTGCATAAAGTCAAGTGCTCGGCGCAGTTGTCGGCGAAATGTCGCTCCTCTGTTTTCATTTAAACAGCTCCATATCCGTTAGCGCAGCTAGCTAGCACCAGATGCTAACAACAACAATGCACGTAAGGTCTCTCTCTCGCTCGCTCGGGCCACACATGCACACACCCTCCCGGTCCTCCCAACAGCCAGTCGGTGCCTGCCGGTGAGCGTGGAAGTGTGGTCTGCCACAAGCGGGCGGCAGGAGCGGGCTGTCAGCATCAGCTTGTAGATGATATTTTAAACTCGATGCGCTCTGAAACTACGGGGCGGCGGAGGAAAAAAGATACACATGCGTTAATCGCGTTAAAATAATTAGTGGCGTTAATTTTTGCGTTATTAACGCGTTAACTTGACAGCCCTAGTATTAACGTGTGATTTCCTCTTTATCTGCTCTAACAATGTACATTTCCCCTCTTTGGGAACAATAATGGGTTTTTGATGATGATTTAAAGTAACTCAAATTGCTGTTTCAATTATACAATTTTAATGGATGTTGGAGCCAGAATTATCCGAGTCCTTTGAGATTTTCAGGCCTCATTTTGTTGTTAAAGTGTATCTTTTATTAGTTCCCATCCATCACACATTGTAGATAATTAGACATCACGTCATGTAGAGATATTTCAAGCAGTCTGATAACAAAAAAGGTTCCACTGATGGTGCATTCAAGGACACTCCGACATCTGAAACTTCATTACATATTCTTTTGGCTCATTGTTTATCCATCTGTGTTTGTTTCTCTACGAAAACAGATTTCATTATTTCTGTAACTCTTCATTCCTGGAAGTTGAAGTGTTCTTGAACGCACCACGATAAAAGGAGTTTTCCCTACTTCACTGCTGCAGCGTTTAGAATGACATAACATGCAGAGAAGTATTATATAAAGAGATAACTTTCACAAACAATAAAATCTTTATTATTGTACCGTTTTAATATCTAACTTTTATGCTTTGGAAACAGTAAGTAATTAGCTTATATTGGACCCAATTAGAAACTATTGGCTAACATTCGTAGGTCTGCAACTACTTCATCAATCTGTGTGTATATGAGAGTAACACCTACGTCACTTCCGGGCAAAATTACGGCTCTTCGAGTTTTAACCGGTTACCTTGGCGACACACTTCACCTCACATTGACTATACACAGTATTGATTGTCCTTCCTCCTTATCTTCCAACCATTTGGACGCAGACTTGCATTTCCCCATAACGATGTTGCTTAGCAACCGGCGTAAACGGACCTTCGCGCGCTATCAAGCAGTGAGCGTGCGATGTCCTGTTCAGATGAGGTCAAATCCAACGGGATGCCATCAATAAACTACACAGAATCACACTACACACCTACGCCATGATTACATTCAGGCAGACTGTGGAATACAACCTCTTTGGACCATTTATATACTTATTGTAAACAAGCTACCAAATGTAAGACCTTGGAAAATGCCCATTAATACTTTTTTAATAGCCTTAATTTTCGCTAAATTGATTTATCAACTTTTAATACTTTTAAGACCCCGCGGACCCCCTGATTATGCAACTGATCCGCAGGAGGCTACAGCAATTAAAATACATTAATACATGAATAAATGTCCGAAAATGCTACTTTTTTGCCTCATAATTGGAGATTTTATGATTTTCTTACTGAATTTAACTGAATATTTTTAAGATTGAACTGATAAAACAAGACATTTAGAGACATCACTTTGACTTGGGCTAACTGGGAAGGACATCTCACATAATAGAAATGATAGTTAATGAAAATAATCTTTAAATGGTCCCTGTTACAGCACTTTCAAAAAGCATTAAAGCAAAACAACCACAACCAGTAAGTACACCGAGGTTATAGTTATATTCTCTTTGAATGAGTGACTCCATCGAAGAGAACCAGTTTTAAAAACATCGCTTGTGAAATGATTTTGAGTTTCACACACTGTAGCTGCTGTTAGTCATTAAGCTCTTTTATATCTACTTTAAAATATCAAGTGCCAAACAAACAAGGCACAGATCATCAGGAACAGTATGGTAACGCAGCAGAGGTCATGAAACGTAATGTTAAGAGTACAAGCAGCAGAGAGTGAGAGTGAAGAGGAATGCTGGAAGATTCCACAGAGCTTCAGGAATGCAGAGGAACCAGGAGGCCTCGAGCCGTCCAATCACAACGCAGAGCTCCGGCTAACAAGTGCCTTCCTGTTTGTGCGTTCACTCTGAATTCAAATTATGAATTTATATTTTCCGCTCTGAGGAGGAAGACAACTCATCTGAGAGTTTATCTGAGAGACATGGGAGGATTCATTGGTTATGCACGAAGCAGCTAGCCAATCAAGCCACAGCCCGTTAACGCCAGCTGGTCCTCAACCATGAGGAGAATTACAATTTCCTTTTAAGCATCCTTATGCAAGGGCTACTCTTAAGCAAATGTGTATTTCGGTGGTTGGTGTACAATTGTGGAATTCTCAACAGAAGGATCTAAAGAATTGTATATGAATTTTTCAGTTAAAGAAATTGTATAAATCAAGAAAGATGGGACAATATGAAGCAGAATGTGAATAAGTCTATGTACTCCGGTCCTGCATTGATAAATATTGTTGATGTCTTTGATGTGATGTCTGTTCTTTATTTGCAGGTCCCATTGTTATTGTTATTGTTATTATTATGCTCCGCTTTCCACCTTCTTCTCCAGTAGGATCAGGGTGTTGCACTTTTCCTTTTACATGTGATTTTTTTGTGTTTCTCTTAGCATCCTAAGATACTGTTATGTTATTAATAAATTATGATGAAGGGCCGACCATCTATTTCCATCTATTTATTTAATTTAGAAAGGGGCAGGTCATCTAAGATGCGTTTCTTCTCCCTGCTCCTTTTCGCTCAGCAGTGTGTTTGTAGAGACATGTTTTGTTGGCAATTATTGTACATTAGGTTTTGCGTACCATGAGCGGAACATAGGGATGCATACCGGTATCCGGTATTACCGAAATACTGGTGGCTACGGTATACCGTACCGAAATCAGATCCGGTTTCGATACTTAAAAAAAAAAATATTTAAAAAAAAAAATGTTTTAAATTAATTTTAAAAGTGAGTCCGTGGCCCGTGATGGCGGGTGTTATAAATTAGATTGCATAATCGTTTTCCTTCATATTTTATGTATTTCTGTTTGTTCAATACTAGAAAGGTAAAAGTCCCACAAATGAACTGTGATGGGATTTGTTTTCTCTCACCAGTGAAGGCATGTTGATTTTAAAGATGAGATTTGTTTGTTTGTGCAATGCCGAGATCTCATGACCTTTATTCTATTATTTATTTGTTCTCTAGTCGAATCTCAGGTTTAACATGAATTATAACGGTGTCTGTTTGCATTGACAAGATGTGCTATTCACGCGGCACACCTGATGGCGGGTGTTATAAAAGATATTCCATCATCGCTTTTCTTCATATTTGTTATGTATTTTTCATTGTTTGTTCAGAACTAAAAGGTCCAAGAAGTCCCACAATTGAATTGAATATTCTTTTGACATGTTAACTATATCCTAAAGCGCTTCATGGGAGTAATTGTGGGATGATACATTTTCAACGTATCACGATATGTATCGGTTGAGTATCGGTATCGTTCAGTGGTATCGGTATCGTAAAAAAGTCAACGATATGCATCCCTAGCGGAACAAATAAAAATGAAATGAATCAAAAAACAAAGATGCAGCTGAAGATACCATAATACATATCAAACAGCAGCATGACACGTAACTGTTATCATGCTTTTTTTGTGTCCCTTTGAGTAACCATTACGAGCTACATATGAAACTTAATCATATGAAGTATCTTTGCAGAGCCCTGGCCTCAGAAGAGGACGTTCAGTAGAGCCACACAAAGTCTCGTCACTGCCCTCTGCTCTACTTTCAGGAATGGACCTGCAGTAGGTTTTCAGTTTGCTGCGTTGCACAATAGAGGTTAAGAGGTAACGAGTCATAACTCGCTTCGGCCTCTGGAGGAACATTCCTGCTTCTGAGATGTTGTTTTCATCAGAGGGATGCTTTAAATACTGATCCTTAACGTGTTGACACACAGTTACTCATGTTCTGTGCTGAAATGATTGGAGGAATTATGTATTTGTTGGGCAATATAGAAATAAACAATGTTAAGTGTTTGTGCTTTTTGTTGACTGCAGGGAGCAGACAGGAGCAGAAGGGAAAAGACAATAAACCAAAATAATCATAATGTTCAAGTTAAATCAATAATACAAATAGTGGCAAGCTGCCGTTCTAGGTCTCAAACTGATCTACAAAAACATATTTTTCTCCTACGATGATGATGGCCGACTGAGCCCTGCAGCAACTTCAAAAAGTTTGGCTTATTTGAAGCTAAGGCGGTGTTTACACGAGAACGAAACGGGTTGTATCTGCTACTTTTCTCTCACGTATAGGCCGTTCGTTCACACGAGGCCGCAACGGAAACGAACCCCGCAAACGAACCCCGCAAACGAACCCCGCAAACGATAACGGGTCCCAAGGTGGATAGATCTGCAACCGGAACTCTCTGGGGGGCCAAACGGCTCCGTGTGTACGTCCTATACGATAATTTCCTGATAACGATGAAGCCAGAGAGCCTTCTCCATCGCTGCCCCCACCCTCTGGAACTCCCTTCCACAACACATCAGAGACTGCACCGACCCCCCCACTTTCAAAACACTGACCAAAGCACACCTCTTCAGACTGGCTTTTAAATTTGTGAATTATGCTGTGTTGCTGTTTTAATATTTATTTATTTTTTATTTCTATTCTTTATTCTATTTTATCATGTTTTATCAAACCACTGCAAAGCGTCTTTGAGCACCTGGAAAAGCGCTTTGAAATAAAATGTATTATTATAGCCCCACCTCTGCTGCTCACTCCAGTAGCATGGTCAGTAGCTACTGACCATGCTACTGGAGTGGAGTGCACCAGCTGGGCGTAAGCTGGGCGTAACTCTACGTCCGACGTAGAACCGAAGGTTAAGACCAAACTAAAGTTATGACTAGTGCACCACTTAGACTTAAGCCCTGTATGTGTTGCGCCCGGGTGTAACTTTTACGCCTATGGAGCAGGCGTAAATCGGAAAGACAGACTAGTATCCATAGTAACGTAAAACAGGCAAGAAGGATATTAACGATGGCAGGGCGTCTTGTTTACATGTTTAACAATGAAAGGGCATTAAGAAGAGTCTCAATTTCTCCTTCTCCAGCTCAATTTTTTCGTGTTCCGCTCTCAATTTGACGGTCTCCACCTCCACACGAACGATTTCTTTCTCCGTCAGTTCCCGCTGTAGCTCTGACAAATCCCTCTATCTCTTTCGGGGTGTGGCCATTTGGGATTCCCCTTGAGTCATCGCTGACGCTGTGGGCAACAATTACTGTTTCGCGTGTATTCACATGGACGCGCATCTTAAGACCAGGCGCAGCTACGCCCGAGACTAGTCAGGCTTGGTGCACTCGGTGTAAATTCGAATCACTACGTCGGACGTAGCTAAGCCCGACGTTAGAGTTAAGCCCTACTTTTTTACGCCCAGCTGGTGCACTCCACTCCAGATGTTAGTGCAAAATCTACAGCTCCTCACAACCATCAACAACAAGTGGACATGGAGAATTACATGAACTACATGTTACTAAATCCACCGAGGGGCATAAACAGAAGGCCAACCATGTTCAGGGGTCTTCTTCGCTGCTTTTGGTGTACTACAGCGTCTCCAGCGCTTTCGAGCGGTCTCATGTGAACGGAATACTTTTTTGATATCGTATTCGGTTAATTTGGGTTTCGTATGCGTTTGCGTGTAAATGAGGTCTAAAGTACCTGCAGGATTCTTGCTGTTGTGAGTTTGGATCTCCATGGCTGATTGCACTTATTCAGAGTTGCTTTGGATGAAAGCGTCAGCTAAATGTCCATAATATATATCGTAGCGCATCAGTGACCTCTAACCTTTGAGACATGAATACTGACAGTGTGTTGACGGTGCAGCTGGTCGTACCTGATCTGCGTCCCGGCGGCTCTCTGACGGGCGGTGGAGGTCTGCTGCCCAGCTGGGAGGAAGGAGAGGGTGAGGGAGGAGGAGGAGGAGCTTGGCTGCGTCCTCCTCCTCTTTCTCCCCCTCTCTCTCTTTCTCCTGAGGTGTGTTTTTTGTGCAGGGAGTTGTGCCTCTGCGGCAGCTCCGGAGCTCCGCCTCCATCCACGTGTGACGGCCCGTTGGAGACGCCGCTCGATGTGTTCGGTCTGTAAGGAGGGGGAGGAGGAGGAGCAGAAGAACCGCCTGTCGGGGGTCGGCTTGAAGACGGAGGCGGCTTCACAGCGTTGGGAGAGGTGTGGCCTCTGCTGGGCGTCGGTGGGAGGGGCTTCTCTCGGCTGTGATTGTTGTTGGAGGAGGAAGGTGGAGCGTGTGATTTCTGATTGGGTGTAGGTGGAGCGTTGTTGCGGGCTCCCCCTCTGTTGAAGGGGGGAGGGGGGAGGGGGGGCGGAGGTGCTGTGCTTCATCCCGCCGGCTGAGGAGGGGCGAGAGATGTCTGGGAGCGAGGGGCGGTGGGAGCGCTGGTTCTCAGGAGAGGAGGGCTTGTTGGCCATGGAGGGAGAGGAGGAGCGACCTGTGGGGGGGCGAGGGGAGGGGGAGGAGGAGCGAACTGTGGGGGGGCGAGGGGAGGGGGAGGAGGAGCGAACTGTGGGGAGGCGAGGGGAGGGGGAGGAGGAACGACCTGAAGGGGGGCGAGGGGCCGCGGGCCGGGACCCAGGGGGCCGCAGGGCAGATCTGCCCACAGAACCTCCGGAAGAACCATCTGGGTGAAGGACAGAGAGGAAGGGGTTTAGGACACAACAGAAGAAACTAAAACTTTTTAGATTAAAAACCTGAAAACGTGTATTTAAAAAAAGGGACTCTCCCTCTCCTGTAGTGTGTGCTATAGGTTTGTGTGCATGTAAACGGTCTGCAAAGGCTAAAATCCCTGTTTTCCCTCTCCTGTAGTGTGCGCTATAGGTTTGTGTGCATGTAAACCGTCTGCAATCGGCTAAAATCCCTGTTTGCCCTCCAGGGGGAGTTTCTCTCCCACACGTTTATTTAATCAATTAATTGTATTAAGTGGTTAGAAACAAAGTTAAATAAATGAAAATATTTGACAAACTCATCTGTATTGCTTTTATTTTAATACCGCAAACTGGAGTATTTAAAAATGTCAACTAAAAATCATTTGCAGAAGCCACAACCAATATTTAGTGTTTCACATCCTCAGAATAGATTTCTAACTACACCAAGGACTTGAAAGGTCACAGTGGTTCAGTGTCATTTTAAATATTTGATATCTCTAAAATAAAACTGTTCATTAATAATTTCAATCCCTCGTTCTTCACCGCTTCGGCTGCGACCACAAATATGTCTGCTCCGTCGGAGAGGAGTGGAAAGCTGGTGCATTAGGCTTAAAATAACCACAGTCACGTCCAGATCTCCTCATGATTCATACCGTGTGGGCTTCTGAATGTTCTGTTCCTTTCTATAACCACATCATGAACGTGGAGGAACAGATTCACGAGTAGAAATAACAGAAACACTCAGTAGAAATGTAGGAAAATGTAGAATGTGTCTTCTTCTCTTAGTTTTTCTACTGCAGATAACACGGTTTGTTTGTAGCTGATATGGAGAACTGACAGATTATGATTGAGGTGATTTATGACTAGATTGTCTTACTGGACTTTGACTTTTTGTCGCCTCTGGTTTATTTATTTACACAAATTACCAGAGCACTTTTACAGCCTATAAAGAAAACATGCAAATTCATAGACAAACATTTGACCACATTAGAAACTAAAACTACCTCATCGTTGAATGGCTCCTCAAAATGTCCTCCCTACACTTCACGCATCCTCGGAGATGAATTCGTCACAGTGAGCATAAGAGTGAGGAGTTCAAGCTAAAGTGTATTATGTGAGCCAACCGGGACCTTTGAGCACCAAAATCTAATTAATTTGGGAAGTGTATTATTATTAATTATCTTCACAAATGTATTCATGATGTACAATTTAAATAACTATTTCATATTGTTATTTTAATATTATAGTTTTCTTTTGAATTATTATTGTTATTTAAGCTTTACCAATTTACTTACCATGTATACTTTGAAGGATTATTGTTTATGTTGTTATGTATATTATATATTTGTTTCATTTATATTTTTAATATTATAATTATTATTTTACCTTAATATAAATTGCAAGATTTTTTTTAATTATGTTTTTATATATACTATATACTTTCAGTCCAACTGGAAAATTCCCTCAAGCAATAAAATCATTGTTTACCTCCGACTGGGCGTAGTTTTGGGACACCCTCCTTGGAAAAGGCCTCCCAGTCCCATTGGTCCTCCGCCACCTCCTCCTCCGCCTCCTCCTCCTCCTCCGCCTCCTCCTCCTCCGCCTCCTCCACCTGATTCCGGTGAAAAGATGACACCCATGTTAATATATAAAACAAATATGAAAGCAGAACTAGGAATATATTTGAATATTCAAATATTTGGATTTTGCAACACCATGGCAGTTGGACTAGGAAGAGCGAGCACAGAAAAGCTAGAATTCGGTCGATGAACAAAGCTACCCATTATGTGTATTCATGAGCACCCTCGGCACCAAGTCGTGGACTTAAAGCCAAGTGTTTCTCCTACAGATTGATTCAGCTGCACTGACAAGGACTGGAAATGTTCCTGCCAACAGCAATAACGCTCTTCCACACCTCAGCTCTGTGCTGCAGAGGACTTCTAGCTTCATAGTTCGTTTTATAAACTTTCTTCAGCTAAACAAATACAAACCAAAATCCCTATTACTTGCAGCCAGAAACCAGGGTGTAGTATTTGACTTATTTTTGTATTCATCTATCTTTGTTTATTATATTTTGGAATTAACACATGAATCGAGTTCTTGGAAATGTGTATATATTTTTTTTTTGTTTGCATTTGTCTTTTCATTCACCATTAACTGAGAAGCACTTGAACTCAGTACTCAGACATTTGGCCGAATAAATATCCAAAATACTGTGCCAAGCCACAAGCACTTGGAGAATTCAAATATCAATTGGAGCACAAATAAGGAAGTGTTTCTTTGATGCACGTGTTGATTTCAAGAGACATGTCTACTACTGTCCAGTTTTACCAGGGTTTCCCACACAGACTTTACTTGGGCGGGCCCGCCCAGGTATATTAACGTCCGCCAAAGTATATTTCGCGACACATTTAGGTTTAATCTTTTATTATCTGTCCGCGAGCACGACGCGATCGATTAACTACCCCTCCTGAACCCGTTTGCTCTGCAGGGTCTGCTTTATGCGCACCGCATACGCTCCGCTACGAGGCTCCGGCGAACAGTTCATGAGCTTGCTCCACTAGCACCCCCCCCCCCCCCCTTGATGAGTGTGTACCACTAGCACCCCCCCCCCCCCTTGATGAGTGTGTACCACTAGCACCCCCCCCCCACTTGATGAGTGTGTACCACTAGCACCCCCCCTTGATGAGTGTGTACCACTAGCACCCCCCCCCACTTGATGAGTGTGTACCACTAGCACCCCCCCTTGATGAGTGTGCTCCACTAGCACCCCCCCCTGATGTGTGTGCTCCAGAAATCACATAAGAACATTAACGTATTATATAATAATAACTCACATTTCGGTGTTTATTTTTTCTCCAATATAAGCTTTCTTTTGAATATAAGGACATGTTTAATATGTGTATGCATGCTCAGTGACTCACTCTCTATAATGGGGCTGCTCCGGTCGTTGACCCCTGAGACCTTCTTTAGTCTGGCGCCTTTATGGATGTCCGACAGCAGCGCTCCTCTGCCTTTGGTCTCATTCGAGCCCAGTTTGGGAGGATTTATGTTCGCCTGCCGAGAAAGAAAATAGAAATATCACATCTCTAGTTCATCTCGTCTGACACGTCTTAAAACATTTTGATTGGGTTCACATGGCACACTTTTACAGAGAGACTCACGGCTTGTAAACAAACGTCACATGATGCAGTAGATTGGCCATGTCAGAGATTTTGACGGCAGAGCCTGAAACTTATTTTGTTATAATTAACCATCGCTGGTGTTCATGCCAGGTGCGAAACACAAAGGGGGACATTCAGCCCAGACTTCAGGTTTCTCTCCCTTGTTTTGCATAAATTAACATTTGTGATACCGTTCTTTAAGGAATGATTTAACTTTTCTCACACTATTATCCCCTTATACTAGGGCTGCTCGATTACGGCGATAATCATAATCACGATTATTTTGGTCAATAATTGATATCACGATTATTAAATACGATTATTCATTGACTTTGAAAACATCCATTTATTGAACTTTAAAACAAATAATAATTTGAACAGTATCTTTTTAACTGTCGATTACCCTGAACGTATAATTCAACTGAAAAACCAAAACTAAAATAAATGATATATTTAAATAAATAATATCCAAATAATAAATACCAATAAACAAGATCAACAAATATTTTGGAGCGCACTTCCACAAGCTACTAAACATATATAAATAAAAATAAGACTAAAATTAATTAGATCAAATATGTTGTAGTGCACTGTCACAACCTAGCAAAGCTAAATAATAGTTTCTTTCGATGTTGTTTTTGTAATTATGGCAGGCCAAAATCGTAACTGCGATTAAAATATGATTAATTGCACAGCCCTACCTTATAGTCATGTTGAAGTGCTTTTACAGTGTGTTTGAACTAATGATTATTATTATCAAATCTTCTTCAGACTGGTAATTTCACTCTTGAAGAACAGGAAGCTGCTCGTCTGTAATATCCTGCAGATGCTGATCGGTGAGTTGAAGTAGTATCGGGGGAAGAAGGGAAACCCAAGGAGTTGTCTCATTAGTGGGCCGGGCGGAAATTAGTCAATGAGTCACCAGGCATTACTGCGACTTTAAACATTTAAGATTCATGAATGCAGGATTTAGTTTAGTTTAAATCCAATGCTGCAAAAAAATTATAAAACAAGGGGGTAGAAAATGTTACTGCGATAGACTGGTGCAGTGAAGATAACATGAATCACCTGTAGACAGGTTAAGCCGGTTATGGAGAGGTAAGAACAAGAAAGTAAACGGGGAATGCACATAAATATATGTGTGTGTGTGTGTGTGTGTGTGTGTGTGTGTGTGTGTGTGTGTGTGTGTGTGTGTGTATGTGTGTGTGTGTATAGTGGGATGCAGGTATGAACTAGGGATGCCAGAAACTGACCATGATAAAATTCGAAAAATCGGACAGCCCTGGCGAATATTAATCGACTATTTGTTTACAGTCAAACAAACTGGTGGTGTGACCAATGGCCATTTACAATTATTAATACTATTAGTCTATATTTTGGTTGAAACTAAGCCAGGAAAAAAAAGAAAAACAAATAATAAAAATCGAATTTTTAAAATAATTTTCGATTACGGAGACTGTAACGAATATTCGAATAATCGCTGGCATCCCTAGTATGAACAGGAAGTAATGCAGGTGGACCTAAAAGAGTGTATATCAAAGTCAAAGTCAAATTTATAGTCAATCGTTCAGTTTGTGTGTAGACAGAAAGATCGAAATACTGTTTCCCACAATCCCGAAGAATACAATACAAATATATATAAAAATATGTATATACACAATCAACAGAGACATTTATACATACGTTTACAGTAAGTTGTGGATGAATTCTGCTTTACTGAACTCTTAACTCCTATTTGTTGCGGTTTTTGATGTGTTGGGGAAAATACAACTGACTTTGGTATTCCTATGTTATCTAAGAACTGTTGGTGCTGTGTATGACCTGCAGCGGCCTCCTCTTTAGATAGAAGGAGGCAGGGCACACTTTGTTTATCGACAGATGGGAAGACAACTACTCTCGTCTCCCACCCTTTGAGGGGCAACGAGCAACATATTCGTAATGAGGAATACCTGCATGTACGGGAACCTGCCGACACCAAACCGATTTACGACTATGAGTGGGAATACACTTACGGCCCGTCTACACTACAGGCATCAAAAATGCTTTCAACGCTTCGCCCATTCATTTGAATGGGGTGACGTAGGATATTTTCAAACTTCGCCGAACTGCATTGTGGGGAGCATGGCATGGCGTTGCAAGCATCACGAGCATCACGAGCATCTATCGGCATCAAAAGTTGAACAATGTTCAACTTTTGAGGCTCGATGCTGGCATCAAAAGTTGAACAATGTTCAACTTTTGAGGCTCGATGCTGGCATCAGCCAATCAAATCCCGTTTATGCAATTCCCGCCAGTACAAACGCTAGCCAATCAAACGCGTGCAAGCTGAGAGCCAGTTCATTTCCTCATATTTCCAAACGAGAAATTACGGTAGCAAATCACCCGGTTCTTTACGACCTGAACTATTTACCGGGATACAAACCGGAAGAACCAGGCATGGAGGGAGGTGGCAGAGACAGTGGGTGAAACTGGTAGGTTTTCGCCTGTTTGGGGAGTTTATATCCAGTTTACTTCGTTTTAACATTGCTATTGCTTTGTATGTCGGGGGCGGGAGATTCATGTGATTGGTTGTTGGTCGCCTTGGGCGCGTGAAATCGCCAAGCCTCAGACACGACCAGCTTCAAGATTTTTTGATGCCTGTAGTGTAGACGGGGCGTTAGGCTATATAAGCTTGATGTGATTTCCTGTTCCTTTGAGCAGCATGCCTTGTGTGTGTGAGTTGAACCATATTCCTGTGTGTGAGTTAACTCTGCTCCTTCTTCCAAGAATACATTAGTACCTGATTATTGATTCTCAAACCGGTGTCGAGTGAGATTTTATCACTCAGTGGACATTTTGAAACGCCAGCTAAAAGACACATTTTTTAGATTAGCTTATATTGTTGCATCGACTCAGAGAGAAACCATTGTTTGGTTTGTTTACCTTTGACCTCCTTGTGTCCATTAACCTGACCAAATGTTATATGTTGCTGCATGTACCTGTACAGTTCTTAACAATTGATCTGAGAGGAGTTTCTTGTTGTTTGTTTTTAACTTGTGTCATTTTGTAAAGCACTTTGAGCTGCATGTGTTGTATGAGAAGTGCTGTATACATAAAGCTTTATTGTTATATCTTTGCACTATGCTGTGCAGTCACTGACCTGATGGAAGGTTGGGGGAGGCGGGGGACCTGGGGGTGGGGGGGGAGGAGGAGGAGGCATCCTGGCCCTCTGTTGGCACCTCTCTGTGGGCGGGGGGAAGGAGCGGTGACTTTACACTCCGGTGGGACCACACACGGAAACTCCTGCAAAACAACAAATACATTACGTTTGATTAAGATGGAAAAAATTATATTTTAAATACTGGATCACAGCTTTGTTTACTAAGTCGGTGTACAAATTGTTGTTTTTCAGATTTAAATTAAATGTGAACACTGATGTGGCAAACAAATATAAATATCTAGTTTCTTTGATTAAGAGGACTACAAAACAAAAAGTTGAAGCACCCATTTGGCGTCGTAGCTCTGTGTAGGTAGTAAACCAAATGAAAGGACGTCTTATGTTTAAGGGGATTTAAACTAGGGTTGCCAGAAACTGACCATGATCAAAATCGATTATTCGGCAGCCCTGGCGAATAATAATCGATTATTCGACCGATATATAAATAAAATCGATTTTTAAAAAATAATATTCGATTATGGAGACTGTAACGAATAATCGAATAATCACTGGCATCCCTAATTTAAACCAGCAAATAAACACTTCATTTTACACACCAATCGCTGTCATAAAGAAATCTTAAAGTAGGGTTGAGCCAGTATTAAATGGTCTTTTTATATTATCCTTTTGTGCGTTTAAATAATACCAAACACAGGTAGGCTTCTTCTATAATTTGTCCCCACAAAAAAAGTATATGTAGTAGACCTCTGCCAATATTAAAATAACCGTCTACCTTCTGTGGAAATGTGGTGGGAAGAAACGGCCACAGTGAGAAAACACTTCAACAGGTTTCCAAAGATGAGCTTCAACATTATAAAATATGGCAAATATTTATATTTGTGGCCGAGGTGGAAAGTGGTTGTTTTGATAAATGAAAAATGGGAGCACAACAGATCAAGGTTTTCTCAGGTGACGCAAGTGAAAGAAGAAATGAATAAATAGGTGGAGGAGTGCATTATGGTTATTTAAACCACTTCTTAATTGAATTAACAATCACTATATGTAACTTTACCCTAATAAAAGATACTGTGATAGAGAACCTCCCAAATCCACATAAGTTGTGACATTTTACTAACATGAAACGTGACCAAAGACCTTAAAGGTCCCCTATTGCACTGTTTTTCATCAATAAATCACAGGTCTCAGATATATCCAGAGCCTGTCTCTGATTCACTGAAACACCAAACAGATGATTGCAGCATTACCCATAATCCCCTCTGTTTCAGCCCTGTTTCCAAAGTGCTGATTCTCTGTCTGTTACTTTAGATCAGGGGGGCCCAACCTTTTTTGAACCGAGAGCTACTTTTAAAGTTGCCAGTCTGCCGAGATCTACCAGTCCAAATAGAGAGACGTAGCCATTACTGACAGCCTACTACCAGGTAAATACACACTTCTACTTGTATAAAACTGACCTTCGTACGATGAATACTTCATAAAATACTGCAGATGCTTTATCTTACCTCTTTCTAATCTACACACATACAAGTATTTAACTGAAGTTACACAACAGTGTTGTTGATACAGAGTTGGAGTTTATTCACACGTCACTACAGTGGGTAATGTTTTCAAGAAACATTGAACAGTGCTGCCACATATGACACAAAAAGAAAAGACTCTGAACCCTTTCTTTGGCATTAAATACAAATAGTGTTGCTACAAAAGTATAAATTAGGCTTACTAATAAGACAACTCAGATCTGAAGCTACTCAGGAATCTGCTGCAACAGTGCAATAAAAAAGACAAAATTAATAGAATCAAACCCTTTTTTTGTTGCATTTTATTAGAGTATAAAAATAAATGCCTTTAAAATAGGATGCAAGCAACACTAGTTTCTTAACCTGAATTGATAATAGACTATAATCAATTTAAGTTTGCATTCTTATACCATTTTGTACAATAATTATAATGAATAAGTTCAAACAAACGGTATCCAACTTGAGTTTTTATTATATCAAAAACCTGTTGAAATGCTACTGTTATTTTTACTGTCCCCCAAAAGCGCGTCGCAGCCTCCAGGAATGCTTCTTTCACAACTTCGCCGTCTTTGAAAGACTTCATGTGTTTCGCAAGAACGTGACTGACACGATAAGATGCTCTGGTAGCAGCCTTGCTCTTGTTGTTGGGCCTGGTGAAAATGGACTGCTGTGCATTTAGCTGTCCTTTCAGGCCCCTCCCCTTTTGGAGCGTAGGCAGAATTTGGAGGGAGTTCCGTCTCGTAGCGTTTGTGCACTGTTTTGAAATGCCGCTCCTAAATGACCCTTCTTCGATAAAGCCACGCTCGCATTGCAGATGAGACAAATGGACTTTGAATTGGAATAGATACAAAAATAATCATCCTCCCACTCGGAGTGAACATTATATATTTTGGGCTTTTTTGTTTCTGCCATAATTGCGGTCTTGTTTGTGTGCGGACTGTCACTCCTGTTGACACGGACAACGTTAGCGAATTAGTGCACTGCCCACTAGCCACGCCCCGACACATGGGGTCACGGCGGCCAATCACAAAGCTTTGATGCGTTCAAGTACATTATTCTGGCACAGGAAGATTATGTTATAGGACATTAACGATAAAACAGAATATTGTTGTTCTATTTTTAGACACATCTCGCGATCGACTGGGAATCTCCCCGCGATCGACCGGTTGGGCACCCCTGATTTAGATGAAAATAAGGAGCCCCTCCCCACGCCCCTCTGAGAGAGATTTGGTTACAAAGAACTGATGATGAAATGATGCTCTAGGAGGAGATTCAGGTGATAAGGGGGGGGCTGATTGGCTGATGGTTACACAAGCCAAAACATCGTTATGACATCATAAAGTGGCCAAAATCTGATCAGCTCATTTTCAGACAGGTTTTTATAGAAATGGATCAAAAAGAGAGAAAATCTTTGTTCCTGAAACTTTCAGAGTCTCTTTCCACAGAGGGGAAACATGTTGATGTAGAAGAGACATGAAGAAGAGGGGACACATGTTGATGTAGAAGAGACATGAAGAAGAGGGGACACATGTTGATGAAGAAGAGACATAGAAGAAGAAGGGGGACACATGTTGATGTAGAAGAGACATGAAGAAGAGGGGACACATGTTGATGTAGAAGAGGACATGAAGAAGAGGGGACACATGTTGATGTAGAAGAGACATGAAGAAGAGGGGACACATGTTGATGTAGAAGAGACATGGAGAAGAGGGGACACATGTTGATGTAGAAGAGACATGGAGAAGAGGGGACACATGTTGATGTAGAAGAGACATGAAGAAGAGGGGACACGTGTTGATGTAGAAGAGACATGAAGAAGAGGGGACACGTGTTGATGTAGAAGAGACATGAAGAAGAGGGGACACGTGTTGATGTAGAAGAGACATGAAGAAGAGGGGACACGTGTTGATGTAGAAGAGACATGAAGAAGAGGGGACACATGTTGATGTAGAAGAGACATGAAGAAGAGGGGACACATGTTGATGTAAGAAGAGACATGAGAAGAGGGGACACATGTTGATGTAGAAGAGACATGAAGAAGAGGGGACACATGTTGATGTAGAAGAGACATGAAGAAGAGGGGACACATGTTGATGTAGAAGAGACATGAAGAAGAGGGGACACATGTTGATGTAGAAGAGACATGAAGAAGAAGGGACACATGTTGATGTAGAAGAGACATGAAGAAGAGGGGACACGTGTTGATGTAGAAGAGACATTAAGAAGAGGGGACACATGTTGATGTAGAAGAGACATGAAGAAGAGGGGACACATGTTGATGTAGAAGAGACGTGAAGAAGAGGGGACACATGTTGATGTAGAAGAGACATGAAGAAGAGGGGACACATGTTGATGTAGAAGAGACATGAAGAAGAGGGGACACATGTTGATGTAGAAGAGACATGAAGAAGAGGGGACACATGTTGATGTAGAAGAGACATGAAGAAGAGGGGACACATGTTGATGTAGAAGAGACATGAAGAAGAGGGGACACATGTTGATGTAGAAGAGACATGAAGTAGAGGGGACACATGTTGATGTAGAAGAGACATGAAGAAGAGGGGACACATGCTGATGTAGAAGAGACATGAAGAAGAGGGGACACATGTTGATGTAGAAGAGACATGAAGAAGAGGGGACACATGTTGATGTAGAAGAGACATGAAGAAGAGGGGACACATGTTGATGTAGAAGAGACACGAAGAAGAGGGGACACATGTTGATGTAGAAGAGACATGAAGAAGAGGGGACACATGTTGATGTAGAAGAGACATGAAGTAGAGGGGACACATGTTGATGTAGAAGAGACATGAAGAAGAGGGGACACATGCTGATGTAGAAGAGACATGAAGAAGAGGGGACACATGATGTAGAAGAGACATGAAGAAGAGGGGACACATGTTGATGTAGAAGAGACATGAAGAAGAGGGGACACATGTTGATGAAGAAGAGACATGAAGAAGAGGGGACACATGTTGATGTAGAAGAGACATGAAGAAGAGGGGACACATGTTGATGTAGAAGAGACATAAAGAAGAGGGGACACATGTTGATGTAGAGACAGAAGAGACATGAAGAATGAGAGAGGGGACACATGTTGATGTAGAAGAGACATGGAGAAGAGGGGACACATGGTGATGTAGAAGAGACAAGGAAGAAGAGGGGACACATGTTGATGTAGAAGAGACATGAAGAAGAGGGGACACGTGTTGATGTAGAAGAGACATGAAGAAGAGGGGACACGTGTTGATGTAGAAGAGACATGAAGAAGAGGGGACACATGTTGATTGTAGAAGAGACATGAAGAAGAGGGGGACACATGTTGATGTAGAAGAGACATGAAGAAGAGGGGACACATGTTGATGTAGAAGAGACATGAAGAAGAGGGGACACATGTTGATGTAGAAGAGACATGAAGAAGAGGGGGACACATGTTGATGTAGAAGAGACATGAAGAAGAGGGGACACATGTTGATGTAGAAGAGACATGAAGAAGAAGGGACACATGTTGATGTAGAAGAGACATGAAGAAGAGGGGACACGTGTTGATGTAGAAGAGACATTAAGAAGAGGGGACACATGTTGATGTAGAAGAGACATGAAGTAAGAGGGGACACATGTTGATGTAGAAGAGACGTGAAGAAGAGGGGACACATGTTGATGTAGAAGAGACATGAAGAAGAGGGGGACACATGTTGATGTAGAAGAGACATGAAGAAGAGGGGACACATGTTGATGTAGAAGAGACATGAAGAAGAGGGGACACATGTTGATGTAGAAGAGACATGAAGAAGAGGGGACACATGTTGATGTAGAAGAGACATGAAGAAGAGGGGACACATGTTGATGTAGAAGAGACATGAAGTAGAGGGGACACATGTTGATGTAGAAGAGACATGAAGAAGAGGGGACACATGCTGATGTAGAAGAGACATGAAGAAGAGGGGACACATGTTGATGTAGAAGAGACATGAAGAAGAGGGGACACATGTTGATGTAGAAGAGACATGAAGAAGAGGGGACACATGTTGATGTAGAAGAGACATGAAGAAGAGGGGACACATGTTGATGTAGAAGAGACACGAAGAAGAGGGGACACATGTTGATGTAGAAGAGACACGAAGAAGAGGGGACACATGTTGATGTAGAAGAGACATGAAGAAGAGGGGACACATGTTGATGTAGAAGAGACATGAAGTAGAGGGGACACATGTTGATGTAGAAGAGACATGAAGAAGAGGGGACACATGCTGATGTAGAAGAGACATGAAGAAGAGGGGACACATGATGTAGAAGAGACATGAAGAAGAGGGGACACATGTTGATGTAGAAGAGACATGAAGAAGAGGGGACACATGTTGATGTAGAAGAGACATGAAGAAGAGGGGACACATGTTGATGTAGAAGAGACATGAAGAAGAGGGGACACATGTTGATGTAGAAGAGACATGAAGAAGAGGGGACACATGTTGATGTAGAAGAGACATTGAGAAGAGGGGACACATGTTGATGTAGAAGAGACATGACGAAGAGGGGACACATGTTGATGTAGAAGAGACATGAAGAAGAGGGGACACATGTTGATGTAGAAGAGACATGAAGAAGAGGGGAGACATGTTGATGTAGAAGAGACATTGAGAAGAGGGGACACATGTTGATGTAGAAGAGACATGAAGAAGAGGGGACACATGTTGATGTAGAAGAGACACGGAGAAGAGGGGACACATGTTGATGTAGAAGAGACATGACGAAGAGGGGACACATGTTGATGTAGAAGAGACATTGAGAAGAGGGGACACATGTTGATGTAGAAGAGACATTGAGAAGAGGGGACACATGTTGATGTAGAAGAGACATGAAGAAGAGGGGACACATGTTGATGTAGAAGAGACATTGAGAAGAGGGGACACATGTTGATGTAGAAGAGACATGAAGAAGAGGGGACACATGTTGATGTAGAAGAGACATTGAGAAGAGGGGACACATGTTGATGTAGAAGAGACACGGAGAAGAGGGGACACATGTTGATGTAGAAGAGACATGAAGAAGAGGGGACACATGTTGATGTAGAAGAGACATGAAGAAGTAGATTTTGCATAATAGGTGACCTTTAAGATATAATAGAAACAATTTGTCGATGTCAGAAAAGAGACAATAAGCGAGAATAAGAAACCCATGAAATGTCCACACAAGACAATCCTCGGTCTGTAATGGCGGAGATTCTCTAATAAATCCAGAATGTAATGTCGTAACATGATCATTACTCATTTTCATGTCATTATGGTTTTAAGAGGCCTAATGTGAATAAAGTCACTCCACCTCTCTGTAGAACAAACGGGTTAAACCATGAGATCACCTGCAGTGAGTTACGAGGTTAGAAAACAGGGTTAAAGACTAGCTGACATCTCGTTGTCTTTTTACTAAACGCTGCTAACTTTATCGGTTCAAGACAAGTCATTCAATGTCCGTTTGATTACTGTTGCATGGTTCATTGTATGTTCAATTGAATGTTTGTTTTAAACACGTTGCAGTTTTGCTTGAATTCTATATTATTTGCTTTTATGTTTGAAACTATTTTATACAGAGCTCGACATTATAGATGGCCCGCTGGCCCGGAAGCACTATTTAGACACCCCGGGCCAGCGTAACGTACTTTCCACTTGCCCGCTCGGGCCACTAAAATATATAAAGGTATTGGCTAGAGGGAAATGTCCCAGCAGTTTAGGATAATGAAGGTTCTAATCTAATACATAGCCATTACATGTCTAACTCCTAATGACAGGAAGGCAGAAAGCGCATTATACAAATAATAATAGCAGACATTTTTTAACAATGACCACAATATCATTATTTTAATAAACCAAATATGAACAATTGAGGAAAATGAGGAAGAACTGATTATTCAAATGTTGTAGTACAAGTAGTGATGTAGTTAGTGCATACATTACTATTGCAACAAATGTGTTAAGCGATGCCGATTCTCTGCGGGGAATACTCATTTATTGTATTTTGTATTTATTTATTGGCTCAGTTTAACCATATATGTATTACGTTAAAAATACACTGATGTTTTTACAGAGCTACATGCTTGTTGCTCAAAATCTGTTCCTTGCTTTTTTACGTGTACGTTTTCTATACTTTGTTTTGCTCCCTCGTCAAAGAGCTTCTGAATCAGGATGGAAAGTACTCTTTTCATAAATAAATAAATTAGGGACAGTGGATTTCTTATGCTAACGTGAATGCTACGCTAAGGAGAAAACAAGATGACGAGGAGGACCCATGCCAACATGTTTCATTCCGCTGCTTCACAGTGGAAACAAATGGCGGTTCCCACTTTGCTCTATAGAAAGGACATTCTTGGAAAAGGAAGCTGTTGCTTAAGAAGCTCCTGGGAAACATCAGTGACGTGTGCAGAGAAGATGAGCTTTTAAAAAGGGAAAAGAGAAGACAAGGTGCGCTTTAAACTAGGGGTGCAACAAGTGTGTACAAGTAAACACAAAATATCAGTTTATTGGTTATAGGTTTATGCATCACAATTTTAACAAGAAGGGCATTATTGTGCGATAGCAGTTTTGCAGTTATTCTGATTAGAAGTCATTCTATGTAATGATTACAACATATGAGCATCTGGGAGTCTTAGTTCTGAGTTTCACTATTAAAGCTGTATGACCGCAATAAAGTTATTCATAGTTTGAATATTCCGTATCTCATATGTCGATTAATATCATGCTTTGAAACTAGTCTTTGTGGCTCTGTACACTCGGCCTCCCCGGACAAAAACCACCAGACTCAGGGACACTTTTATCCAACAGGCCATAAGACTGTTAAACACCTGAGCTCTGTAAAGTGCCCCGATAAACAATCTCGTCATCTTGCAATCTACTTATTTATATAAACCGTATTTAATTTTTTCTTAATGTCATTATTTAATATTCTGTTCTTGTACATATCATTCTATTTACATGTATATAGACTTCTTTATTTTTGTATTTTATTATATATGTTGCATTATGGGAGGAGCTCGGGTCAGAAGAATTTCATTGCCATTTCAAGATACCGCTAAACTCTCAGTTTCTGTGTCGGTGCATTTTAAACCACTGGAGAGCTCGCTCAGTGAGATTCCTTTAGTTTCCGCCGGTGAAAACCTGCCCGATGCTGAGGCTGCCTGAGGACTGGAGCGGCAGCGGGGTGAGGGTGGGGTGAGGATCCTTCATGAGCCGACAATGGGACCAGACAGCTAACTGGTTTGGGGAGATCCAGTGACCTCAATCGTAGTGATGACACATTTAGAGCAGTTTCAGGTGTGGGATTACCATAGGTCTTTTAATATGGATAAGTTGGTCGTTTTTGATTTGGGTAAATATAAAAGACCTGTAAGAGACATGACTTTAAGATGATCTGTACCAAAACAAAGATTTGTTTATTAAGTCAGTAGAATACCGTTTCAGTTTCAAGTGTGGGTTTATCTTAGGTCTTTTAATATGGATAAGTTAAAGTCGTTTTTGATTTGGGTAAATATAAAAGACCTGTAAGAGACGTGACTTTAAGATGATCTGTACCAAAACAAAGATTTTATTAAGTCTGTAGAATACCGTTTGTAATTCAGATATTTTTACATATTTTGCCTTTACTGAATATTGCTCTTAATATTTTGGATATTGCACTAGTTCATATTGCGATTTGATAACATTTCAACTATTAATGCAGCCCAAATTCTGTTTGAATACATTAATAACATATTCCATAGATACAAATGTTAAACTAAAATGTACACTGCTACCATGGTTCAGAATTGTAGCTCTACACATCAGATCTGTGCCCATGTCTGTCTTCACAAGAAACTCTACGAAAAATGTGTATGGGGATATATGGAATGTGAATATTTAAATGAATAACTACAATGGGGGTTTGTACAGCTTATTAAAAAGTCAAATTCAAGCACTCTCTACATACCTAAATGAAAGGATTCCCACACTCCCAACGTCACAATCATCGCATAAAATGACTAATAATCAGAATAATTACTCATCCGCGATTAACACACCTTACAACGCCATTCTGTTTGAAATTGAGATGCATACACCTAAAACCATTAAATTGAAGATTTCCTCTTTCTTAATAACCCTGCTTCTAAAGTAGACAAAACATTCAAACGTAAAAACATTTTTGAAAAACGTATTCGGACATCAGTTTGGACTCTGGGAACATCGGATGGGAATGTTCCATTACAATGACATTTCAGAGACTCAATAGATTAATGGATGTTAAAAATAGTGGCTTGTTGAAGCGGACATTCGTTTCTGCTTTTGGAAAAACTTCACCTTTTTATTCTGAAATATATAGTTTGGGTCAGATATAAAATGAGTCTCCTGCTGACGAGTATTGAGCACAAACATTATCAGATGTAGGTATTACTGATTATCATAGAGATTAAAGACCTTACAAAAGAATAAGTCTCTACATAACTTTTCTGTTCTTCTGTAACTGCAAGAGTCTCATCGAGCCCCTTCATAATATATTAATATATATTATTGTAGAAATATGGCTTTTTGAATAGAAGATTAAAGCACACGTCTTGTATTTATTTACACATTCATGCATCTATACCCTGATAAAACCAGCAGGTCTAGAACTTTGACCCCTGTAATCTTACTCCTTTCCATTCAACATCAAGGTAAGGTGAGGCAGCCATAAGTAGGTCAAGACCGTCTCCATTGAGATATCCAGATAAACAGCCAACAAATGGAAAGACATTCCCTCAGATAAACAGCGTGACACAGCAAAGGGAGATACAACCAGGGAGGTGGAGCTGTATGAGGAAGTTAAACACTTTTGTGGTCAAGGTAATACACTGAGCAAAAATCCTGTGTGTGTGTGTGTGTGTGTGTGTGTGTGTGTGTGTGTGTGTGTGTGTGTGTGTGTGTGTGTGTGTGTGTGTGTGTGTGTGTTTCTAATGGCACTGACAACCCAAGTAAAGCCATAACATAGCCTGCTTTGTGTGCTCATCTATTTACAGGACAAATTGTGCAATACATTTTATTTATTTTTGGTTTAAGATTATTATTCATATGATTATTGAACTTTAACTAATAAATGTTGTTGTACACATTTAGGAGTTCATTGCAACAAAGTGCAAGCTATGCAACTTTATAGTTTATATATCTCTAACTGGGATGCTTTTAAATGTTTGTGATAAAACTAAAAGGATGATGTGTTACTACTTCTTTAACTAAATTAATTATTGAAAAACCCTCTTGGGAAATGCATCGTCGATATTTAATATGATATGTGGTTCCCATAGGACAGAGTGTAGGAATACTTTGTTACAGTTAAAAGGCCTGCAATCAAAATGTTACACAAGTAAAAGTACAAAAGTATCAGCATATATAGACAAAATATACAAAAGTAAAAGTACTCATTCTGCAGATTGGCCCATTTCAGAAAGATATATAGGTTATCATATGTTTTATAATGATTGATCATTAAAGTGTTCTCAAAGCTGGTAAAGGTGCAGCTAGTTTGAATGACTCTGTATACTGAAGGGTAGCTGGTGAATTTTACTCTAGTCTTATATGGTGTTGATTATACTTTCATATCATGAATCAAATCGGTTAAAGGTATTAAATACATGTAGTGGAGTAAAAGTAAAATATGTACCCATGAATTGTAGTGAGGTAGAAGTACAAAGTAGGACAACATGTAAATACTCAAGTAAAGTACAAGTACCTCAAAATTCAACCTAAGTATAATACTTGAACTACTTGGATACTTTCCACCACTGCATACTAAATAGAGCCCAGTGAAAACAGGATATGTGAGGCCTGTGCAGGTTGTTTAGCCGCTCCCAGGTAGACTCAAATCTACCTGGCAACTAGCTTAAAAAGTAAAGTAAAGTTAGCTTCCTGGGAATGTACTCACCCTGGGGCTCGAAGTAGAAGATAATACCGTCCTCCAAAAACCACATAAATGGAAAGTACCAAATCCTTCGTCGGTGTAGTTTGACCAAAAAAAAATGCTGGCAATTCCTGGAGATGTAACGGCTAAAAAAACACGTACAGGTTAGCCGGCTAACGTTAGCTTCAGCTCGGCTAGTGGTTTACACTACGGAGCTAGCAGCAAGCTTGTTAGCTTCGGCTATCGGTTAATGGCTGTTCACACTGCAAAGCTAGCAGTTAGCTTGTTAGCATCGAGCTAGACTAGTGGTGGTTTAAACTGCAGAGCTAGCGGCAGTTAGCTTGTTAGCATCGATCTGTTTACTTCCCAGCTGTCAGTGTCAGCGCAGTCCTGCTGCCTGTTTAGTTTAAGACTTCTTTGAGAAAGACGAAGCGTTCAAGGGTCACGTTTAACAGTTTCCATGTAGCTACGGAAAACTTTACCCGCACTCCTGACCCGCGGGCAGAGCCATACTCGCCGCCGCTGACATCGTTTTATCGGTTCTGTCGGAAACCCGGAAAAGGGGCCGACCGACACAAAATGGAGGCAGATCTGCGGTGCGTTAAAGTGTTGTCGTAAATGCCACATTCAACGTTTTTCTTACAACATTTTAATTGCATTTCTATTGAATATATAATACTCTAGTGGGTAATACATTACTGACGTATGTATCACAAAATATAATCGTTCTCAAAAGTAGTTTTAGTAGCATAAATTATGTGTTTGTCATTTATGTGTTGCGTTTTTGTGCTGTAGATGTTCAAAGTTTGTGCTTTTAAACTCATCACAATACTTTATTTATTCCGGGAGAATTCGTTTTTTACATAGTTTTAGCAGTTGCTCCATTTTAGAATACAATGAAATAACGATGTGAATACAGAGCAATTAAGTAAAACATAAATAAATATGTCTATTACAATATACAGTAGTGTATTCATATTTATGTTATTTATGATGAAAACCAGATTAAACGAGTTTTTTGGCCAAATCTGATGTTTGGCCAAAACAAATGCTTAATATTGCAAGAAATAGGGCTCATATTAAGAGTAAGGCATATTACAAGCTTGTATTGTGTACAGAGTATTCTTCATCGTTATACCAACATTAAAAGTTAACGGACAAAGGACACCATTAGAAAAAATGCGAACAGAATGTTCTCTTTTGTATTAAAAGTTGTTTTTGTCAATTAATGGTAACATGTGTCTAAGAAATCTGTAAATATGTGATTGTAAAATTAAAAAAATTAAAAAACAAGACTTTAACTCATCCATATTAAATTATGAATCTGACCTTTCAGCATTTTTATTTGTACACATGAGTTTCACCTTTTAACTTAAAATGCTAAGAATGTTTTCCTTCTTATATAAAAGTTGTTTTTATACCATAAGGTTTTTGTTGATCATTAAAGCAGACAAGACATACATATCAAGGCAAATCTTTTTTTCATTTATATTAAGTTTCATTGGTTAAAACAAAGGCAATACAACACAATCAAATGTGAAGTGTATATCAAAGTAAGCAGGGTAGCATTATATTATTATATGTTGACAACCAAACATTTAAATAGGTAATTAAAGATATTAATTAAAGAAACATAATACTAGTGTTACTTTATCCATTATTAATCAATTAGCTGGTTGTACTTCAGTAACACCAGCGTCCATGTACACCACTGCCTGGTGTTATGGCGCAGAATGTCCACTGGATGGAGCACAACACAAATGAAATATAAGCATGGAGTCACTGTACTGTACACCAAACACCAATATAAGTGGAGACTATGGTGGAGACATAGTTTGTTACACATGTACCGGATAACCTCTCATGTTGACCAAGGACAAAAGTGGTTTTAAATGGTGGTCAATTTAGTAGTCAATAATAATGCCCATGCTTTATTTTTTGAATTTGTCCTTGCTTGTTGAACAGTATAAAAACAGTTGCTGGATAAATATGTCAAAAATGTTTATGATAGAGATACAAACTGAGGGGATCTTATGCATACAACAACAGATTATATTTTCTATTAACCCTAAACATTTCCAGGCACATCACAACACCGTATTTGGCCCAAGGGCCGTAGTTTGGACACCCCTGGAGCAATGAAGGAAGGAGGGGGGCTACAACGTCACACTCCAGAAATGAAAATTATGTTTGTAAGAGAGGCAGCCACACCGAAGTGGTCGAGGCATGTCTCTGTTTCTCTCAAAGAAAATTCGAACTGAATTCATCAGATCCTTCTCAACAACACAGCAGGAAAAGGAAAGGAGGTTTCAAACTTCCTTTATAACCTCCTTTAGCTTAGGAACCACTGGACCCCCCTAACCGAAAGGAGATGATAAAATGCTGCCCCACAATGCATGAATGTAACTTCTGTTAGACAGCCATATGCCATACATTTTTGCACACATTCACAGTAAATATGTATTCAGTATGATAGCTGTCTAACAGAAGTTAAATCAATTTCTCACTTATTCTGACAATGTACTTAACCCCAAATAAAAGAACCCAATAAAAAGAGTTGTTAAATAATAGTGAAGTCACGTCGTAATAACAATAACTCATCTCTCTCGAGTTTTATTTTTGAGCTTTGCTAAAAGCCACTGTGTCAACTGTCCATCTTGGGTTGCCGTCCGGAGTTGTCCAATATGGCGGACCATCTCGCACATGCGCACTGCAGATCGGGCAGAGCTGCAGATCGGGTAGTGAGTAGTGACAGCCGTCACTCAACAGTCGGCCGTTCACGGAAACAACCGATTATGGGAGAAATTATATCATGAAAGTTACGGTGCTTATTACGCATTTTAAAACGTAGCCTATGTGGTAAGTTGCCAAAGTGCTTTGTTTTGAACGTTCATCAGTATTATAATCAAAAAGAGAAATATAAACGTTAGTTTTTACTGAAATGATCAAATAAAGTCAACATTTCACTGAGCTGTGTGGGGGTTGTTCAACTGTTAAAAGATGTTTGAATGGTGATATACACAGTGATAGATGTTAAGGACTAACGTTTATAATAAATACATTTGTATTTATTTTAAGATCTTTTAATAGTTCATACAATCATACGTATTGGGATCATTTGTATTAATGTGGACCGGAGGGAGAGGGTGACGAGCAGAAGTTTCACTTTTTTATTTCAATTCCAACTTTGGTCATGAAGAATATGTTTCTCTGTTGTCCACGTTCATAAAGCATAAAGCAACAGCATCAGAGCACGGTGCAGAGTCTCTAGATGAGTTTACAGTAGTCCCTCGTTCTTATTATACATCCATGTTGTAGTCCGCTGTATAGAAAACTGTAGTTTCCATAGTTTCCTCACAGCAGCAGACGCACATTCATGACGTCCGCTGGCGCATCATAAACACGTCGGATAGTGAAAGTGCACTCGGATTCTCTAAGCACCGCAGTCTCTTCTCCTAAATCCTTTTGAATTCTCCTATCCACTATCCCTTAACCCCGTGACGTGTCACTCAGATGTCAAGGAATAGGAGATAGGGTTAGAATTTAGGAGCTGATTTTTGGATTATCGGAACGCAACCCAGCTGATTATATTTACCCTGTCAACAAGGAAGATTTACACAAAACGTTAGCTCTACTCAGGTGACACTTAATGTAATACTTCAGAGTAAGTGTTAACAAGATAACTACGGCTATCTGTCCTCAGGCTAGCCCACTTTAACAGCTTCTGCTAGCTTCTTTCACAATCTCTCCGTGTCAGTTTTTGGGACTTTTTAACCTCCTTTGTGGTTGGGAGTTTAGCTTCACTCCTGCTTTCCTGCCTACGTTTCTACATCCTAGATTTTGTCCAGCGGTTTTACATAAAAGTTTTCCCCATGCAGGAGAAGCACCAACAAGCTCTTTATGCGAAGCAGCAAAAGGGAAATAAAACGTTTGTTATCAAGTAAGTTCTTAAATTAAAAAATGGTCTGTGCAACAGGATGTGGACATAAGTTTAAGATGACTTAAATGTTCGCGGTTGCTTCCAGCCTGGCATTGAGCAAGTCAAAACATTTTTATATAATTCAATATAACTCTGCCTAAGTTTATATTTTAAGGAACATTAATCCTTTTTGTTGGTTTTTCTTTATTATTATTATTTCACACTACAGGTATAAAAAATATGGCTGCTTCAAACTATCTGCAATCTGAAGATCAGTTCCTCTGCTGCATCTGTCTGGATGTGTTCACTGATCCAGTCACAACATCATGTGGACACAACTTCTGTAAAGACTGCATCACCAAACACTGGAATTCTAACTACCTGTACCTGTGTCCTATGTGTAAAAAAGAGTTCAACACAAGACCTGAGCTGCACGTTAACACTTTAATCTCTGAGATGGTAGCTCAGTTCAGAAAGGCGGCTCAACAGAAAGCCAGCAGCAGCAGCAGACGCTCAGAGCAACAAGTCTTCAAACCAGGAGAAGTTCCCTGTGACGTCTGCACTGAAACCAAACTGAAGGCCCTGAAGTCCTGCCTGGTGTGTCTGACCTCCTACTGTGAGACTCACCTGGAACCTCACCTGACAAAGTCAGGTCTGAAAAGACATCAGCTCATCGACCCTGTGGAGAACCTGGAAGACAGGATGTGTCCGAAGCACGATAAACCTCTGGAGCTGTTCTGTAAGACCGACCAGACATGTGTCTGTATGCTCTGCATTGTTTCAGACCACAAGATGCATGAACTGGTTCCTCTGAAAGAAGGATATGAAGGGAGGAAGGCAGCGCTTGATGTTCAAATTCAGCAGATGATCCAAAAGAGACGACACAATATTCAGGAGATCAAAGACTCAGTGAACCTCAGTAAGGAAGAAGCAGACAGAGAGGTAGCAGAAGGTGTTCAGGTCTTCACTGCTCTGATGGAGTCTGCTAGAGGACTGAACAAACTCATGGATACGGTCAAAGAGAAGCAGAAAACAACTGAAAAACAGGCTGAAGGCTTAATCAAAGCCCTAGAACGGAACATCTCTGAGCTGAAGAAGAGAAGCACTCTGATGGAGCGTCTCTCACACTCTGAAGACCACCTCCATCTTCTCCAAAGCTTTCCATCCTTGAAAGTTGCTCCACAAACCAACGACTGGAAAAAGGTCAGCATCCGTCCATCATCACATGAGGGAACTGTGGTGAGAGCTGTGGTTCAGCTGGAGGAGACACTCAGTAAAACTCTGCACCGCTCGTCATCTCTACGGTCACGGTAAGAATCCGTATTACACGTTATCCAGTGCACACAGTACAGTGATAGAATGACGAGAATATCTATTTAATTCCTTGTAAAAAAAAAAACAGACATTTTTTTTTTACAGGTTCCCAGAGTGCCGTAGATGATCCTACCGGACACTGAGCGAGGGGCGGGCAACACCTTCGACATGTTATCAATTACGAGCATGACAAAAGGAGAAGCAAGGGGACCAAAGGAACATTTAAGCTGCCGCTGAAACAGGGAAACTCCACACAGAAGAGCACGGCAAGTTCGAACCTAAAACCATCTTCGTGTGAAAATGCCAGCCGCATCACCCTGCCGCCCAGAGATCAAATTTAACACAGTGGGAATTGAGTGGAAAAAAAGAAACGCCGCAAGATATCTTGATGTATAGCTACAGACAATATATTGCCGAATGTTTAATAAAGCTTCATTTCAGAGTAAGGCCTATTTCTTTGCCTATAGGGTCTACAGAGTATGTGTCATTGTTATGCATTGACAAAGTGGTTTAATAGAACAGATACTGACACATTTTTCCATTATGTTAATTACTGTAGCCAATATTTTGTTTTCTGTTATAGTTTAATGTTGTGATCTTTAATATTTCAGTCCTCGTTGATTCGGTGAAATGCTGGGTACTTGTGAACAAAGCAAGAGTGGTTTAATACAAGTGTAAAGCTGCTTGAGCAACTGCTTAGTCAGAACTACAACAGAAGAGCAGCTGCAGCACAAATAGACCAGGAGCATAGCAATAGAGCAAGACAACAGTCTCCGCTCATGCACACTAGCTCCTGTGGGTATTGTCCACAGTATCTGACCATTGCATGTATCATATATGTGTAATGTGTGTATATGTAAAGCGCTTTGAGTCATTGATAAAGCGCTATAATAAATGTAAGGAATTATTATTAATTAGCTAGGATGGCAGCATATTGTTTTTAGGAGCCTTGAAGAAAAAGGCATTTGTGAAGGAGGGTGACAAAAGTTGTTCGTTTAAACAGATTGTGTGTATCTTTCAGGTCTGTACGTTGTGTAGGAATCATTTCTTTTTTCAAATGTAATTCAATTACATTTCTATGTTTACTGGCCTGTGCCACTCTCATCCTTTGTGTACTCATTATGAACCAAAATGTGTTTTTTGTACAAGAACAGCTATTAAAATAATCGATAGACTCCTTTCCTATTGCTATGTGTTTCTGTTTTAATGTGGCGCGTCACGTTCAACGCCACAAACACAACTTGGAAGCAGGGTTGGTTGAAAGTGAAAATGTTCCGATGAGTATTTATTTGTTTATATGCGTTACTTATTCAGACCGTCTTTCAAATTCCCCAAACCGATGATGGTGATTGTTCAAACAGTGGAAAGACATCAAAGACTTAAATTAGTGGGTTTTTCAAAAATTAAAAGTTTTTTACGATGATCAGTGAGGACAGCATATTTGTTTTGTATGTTATTTTTTGTAATTATGATCATGGTTTAAATTCCTGTTATTGTACTTATATAATAGCCCGAGGTTAGTGGGTATTTACATTACATTGCATTTAGCTGACGCTTTTATCCAAAGCGACTTACAATAAGTACATTCGACCAGGAAGACACAACCTTGAAGAAAACAGAATCATATAAGTACATCAGGTTTCATAGAGCAAAAACATTTCAAGTGCTACTCAACTGGCTTTAGATAAGCCAGTCCTTTATTAGTATATAAGTGCCTTGTTAGTACTTTGTTAGTAATTCTATCGCTCGAAGTGGAGTCGAAAGAGATGAGTTTTCAGTCTGCGCCGGAAGGTGTGTAAGCTATCTGCTGTCCTGATGTCAATGGGGAGCTCATTCCACCATTTTGGAGCCAGGATAGCAAACCCACGTGTTTTTGCTGCAATGTTTTTGTGCAATGTAAAACGGGGTATGTTGTATAGTGGGAAAGGGGCTTAATGCTAAAGTGGTGTTCATATCTATCTAGATACCTTCGTTACTGTCCTGTGTTGAAGCCATAGGTTGAACCCCCTATCTCTAATAAGTCAACATTACATGAGTTTCTCAAAAAAACAGCCCTGTTTTCAGCTTTGTGTCAACACATCTAACAGTTGATCCAAGAGGGTTTTTGTGTAGAAGAATTGTCTCAACACATAACCAAACACTCTGGAGATACATGTTTTCTACTTGACAAGAAAGGGATGTAAACAGTCATCTGAAAAATAACTAAAGTGGTTATACAAATGCAGTGACGTAAAAGTAATGTTTGCCTCTAAAATGTATCGTAGGTGAACAACAAATTAACATAATTTGAATGCATGTTGTCACTGGAAACTTATTTAATACCTTTAGTTACTTCACAGATGTGGATGAATGATGTGAAATATAATCAAGTGTTGAATCAGACTTTAGTTCCACCTGGAGTAAATTCACAAGCTACCCTGCAGTATACAAAGTCATTCAAACTAGCTGCTCCTTTACCAGCTTTGAGAACACTTTAATGATCAATCATTATAAAACATATCAATATATTATTCTGAAATGGACCAATCTGCACAACGACTACTTTTACTGTCGCTACTTTCACTATATTTTGATGATAATACTTTTCTACTTTTGCTTGAGGAACATTTTGAATGCAGGACTTTTACTGTAACAGAGTATTCCTACACTCTGGTACTTCTACTTTTACTCAAGCACAAGATCTGAGTACTTTCCACCACTGTGCAGTAAAAGTAAAATATTTACCTCTGAATTGTGATGAGGTAGAAGTACAAAGTAGGAAAAAATGTAAATACTCAAGTAAAGTACAAGTACCTCAACATTTAACTTAAGTATAATTATTGAACTACTTGCTTACTTTCCACCACTGCATACTAAATAAAGCCCTGCATATACTAAACGCTAAACTCAAAGTATATGCTGCTTTTAATAAACATTTCTAACGTGAGTTGTCTGACTGGAATGGGGCAAAGCCTGCGAGATAGTTTAGGCAGCCAACTGCACCAATGATACATTTACACTTAAAGCGCCCTGCCCCTCTTACAACCTCGCTGCTGCGCGCCTGCCCCACCACCCCAGCTCCTGCCCCAGCTTCCTCCTGTAGGCTCCATGGGATTGTTATTTAATCATCACTCAATGTTCTATGTACATTTGTGGAGTGATGAGGCCCAAACCTAGATGCCAAACTCAAACTACATGCTGCTTCTAATAAACATTACAGACGTAAGTTGTCTGACTGAAATGCATTAATGGTCTGACATAATCACAAGGACACACATTGAGGAGCCTTGTTCATACATTTGGAGAATGGATTTCCACTTTAAAGCTACGGCTGAGTAACCTTTTCTGAACAATGCGAAACTGCAGGCTTTATAGAAAGTAATGGGATGATGACAAAACTATCTAGGTTGCAATTCAGCATCTGGTTAGAACAGCTGTTATTTCTTCTTTTCAAAGCTCCATAGTCTCATTTTTGTTAAGCAAAGTCAGTGGTTGTTGGAACGCTTTCTAATAAATCAGAGCTGTTGTCAGCTCATAAGGCCTTCTGTAAGAAATGTTTACTATAAAACTGTATATGCTACACAGAGCAGCACCTTACCGTGGTAGAGAGGTTTGTGTGCCCTGATGAACCTGGGGGCTGTATTGTCTGGAACCTTGTATTCCTGGTAGGGTCTCCCATGGCAAATTGGTCTCAGGCAAGGGGCCAGACTAAGATTGGTTCAAAAGATCTCATGAAAGAAAAACCAAGAAGTGAGGATACCCGGCCCGGACGAAGACCGGGGTCCCCTTCTGGAGCCAGGCCCAAAAGGAGGACTCGTCGGCGAGCGTCTGGTGGCCGGGCTTGCCACGGAGCCCGGCCGGGCACAGCCCGAAAAGGCAACGTGGGCAACACCTCCGCTTCTCCGTCCCGCGGGCCCACCACCTACGGGAAACAGCGATGGGGTCGGGTGCACTGCCAGAAGGGTGGCAGTGAAAGCAGAGGGTCTCGACGGACCAGACCCGGGCAACAGAAGCTGGCTTTGGGGACGTGGAACGTCAACTCTCTGGGGGGGAAGGAGCCGGAGCTTGTGCGGGAGGTGGAGCGTTACCAGCAGGATCTGGTTGGGCTCACCTCTACGCACAGCGTCGGCTCTGGAACCTTACTTCTGGATAGGGGTTGGACTCTATTCTTCTCCGGAGTTGCTCAAGATGTGAGGCACCGGGCGGGTGTGGGGATACTCACAAGTCCCCGGTTAGGTGCTTCGTTGTTGGAGTTTACCCCAGTGGACGAGAGGGTCGCCTCCCTACGCCTGCGGGTTATGGGGGGGACAACTCTGACCAAACAGCAGTTCAGAGTATACAGCCTTCTTGGAGACCCTGGAAAGAGTCCTGTATGGGGCTCCTGAAGGGGACTCTTTAATCTTGCTGGGAGACTTCAATGCACATGTGGGCAATGATGGAGACTAGGGGTGTAACGGTTCACAGAAGTCACGGTTCGGTTCGTACCTCGGTTTGGAGGTCACGGTTCGGTACGGTTCGGTACAACAAGAAAAAGCAAAAAAAAGTCCCAAATGCATAATTCCAGGTTTGTTGTTATTTATGTTTGAACAGTAGTGCAAGTTTCAGTTTAAAAATAAAGAACTCTGACATTTTGAATAATTAACTGTATTAAACGGTTAAAAACAAACCATACACAGTACACTCAGATGGCCATATTATCTATAATGGCTGATGTCAAACAAAAAGGTTTCATCAAGCTGTAAAACTAAAAAGAATGTCTTGAAAATATGACATCATAAATAATAAGAAAGTGTTTCAAGAGCGCAAAGTCGTTGAAAAACATATGCCAAAAGCTTCCGTTATTTATTTTGGTCTCTCGGCTCTCATGTCTATTGGTTTATAAAAACAGCGGGGATCAGCTGTTGAACTGCTGTTGTCTTTTGCTCCGGTGATTGGCAAATCTGGGTGATGCCTTCTGATATGATTTAGCATGTTTGGCGTGTGTTACTATTAGCATACCGCACCGCTGTAGAACAACGGCGACACACCGTCCTCGTCCGATCCACCACTCGCACACTTAATCGTTATTGTAGTCCACAGGGAACCCGAAATGTTCCCACACAGCTGATTTAAAAGAAGCAGGTGGGTTCTAGCTCCTGTGTGTTATCTGAAATCGCCATACTAACTTTTCTTCTTCTTGTATTTTGTTCGTTTTGTTGTTGTGTTTCTTCTTGTTCTTCATTTGTTGTTTAAGGGCGGCTGGCAAACAGCTTTTAGGCGCAATACCGCCCCCTGGATTATATATAGTGTAGATACTGCCCTGAATGACAGACTTTTTTCCCACTCGTAAGAAAAAGGCGTATTCGTCGTGTGACTGCGTGTGTCGAACCGTGACGTCCGAACCGTGACGGTACGGGACGAATACGGATACCGTTACACCCCTAATGGAGACACTTGGAGGGGCGTGATTGGGAGGAACGGCCCCCTGATCTGAACCGGAGTGGTGGTTTGTTACTGGACTTCTGTGCTAGTCATGGATTGGCCATAACAAACACCATGTTCGAACATAAGGATGCTCATAAGTGTACGTGGTACCAGAGCACCCTAGGCAGAAGGTCCATGATCAATTTCGTTATCGTATTATCGGACCTGAGGCCGTATGTTTTGGACACTCGGGTAAAGAGAGGGGCGGAGTTGTCAACTGATCACCATCTGGTGGTGAGTTGGGTCGAGTGGCGGGGGAAGCCTCTGGATAGACCTGGTAGGCCCAAACGTGTAGTTCCGGTTAACTGGGAATGTCTAGAGGAGGAACAAGTTCAGGAGGCCTTCAACTCACACCTCCGGCAAAGCTTTTCGGGCATTCCTGTGGAGGTTGGGGACATTGAACCAGAATGGTCGGTGTTCAAAGCCTCTATTGCCGAAGCCGCGGCCGAGGCAAAGCAGCGGGTGTGGGAGAAGTTCGGAGAAGACATGGAAAAGGACTTTCGGGCGGCACCAAAGTTGTTCTGGAAAACTGTCCGACACCTCAGGAGGGGGAAGCAGGGGACCATCCAAGCTGTGTACAGTAAGGATGGGACGTTGTTGACCTCAACTGATGGAGTGTTAGGGCGTTGGAAGGAACACTTTGAGGAACTCCTGAACCCGACAACTCCCGACAACTTCCTATGTTAGAGGCAGAGCTGGAGTATGACGGGGGATCAACACCAATCTCCCGGGGGGAGGTCATTGAGGTCGTCAAACAACTCCACAGTGGCAAAGCCCCGGGGGTGGATGAGATCCGCCCAGAAATGCTGAAGGCTCTGGGTGTTGAGGGACTGTCATGGTTGACACGTCTCATCAACGTTGCGTGGAAGTCCGAAACAGTACCGAAGGAGTGGCAGACCGGGGTGGTGGTTCCCCTTTTTAAAAAGGGGGATCAGAGGGTGTGTGCCAATGACAGAGGCATCACACTACTCAGCCTCCCCGGGAAAGTTTACTCTAAGGCAGAGTCCTGCATCGGGTCGGGTACCCGCAGGTACCCGACGGGTGACCCGCAAAAAAGGTGATTCGCGGGTGGTATTTTTTAAAACGCTTTTTTTCCGGGTTCGGTTCTGGTTAAAACAAAGATGATGCGGGTCGGGTCGCGGGTGTTGCGTAATAAATATATTAAAATAATAATAATTTAGTTTAATGTTTAAAATCCTCAGACCTCTCCCCCGCGGGACCGCGCATAATCATAACCTCTGCAGCGCATCAATCTGCTGCTGAGCGCGCCACATTCGAAATGGCTGAGGTGAAGCTCTCGAGAGGAGAATACAGCATTTTCAATAACACTTCCTCAAGAGCGAAACCCAACGTCTGGGAGGCTTTTGGTGTCATCCTAGATGGAGAAAATAACCAACATCCCACGCTTTTTGAGACAAATATGCAACTGCGTGTTAATAATTGCACGTTTTCACTTCATATATATGCGGGTTCGGGTCGGGTTGCGGATCTTGTGCCGACGGGTCGGGTTGCGGAACTAATTGGCAATATGTGCGGGTAGCGGGGCGGGTTCGGTATTGCACGTCGCGGGTGCGGGTCTTGAAAATCAGACCCGTGCAGGACTCTGCTCTAAGGTACTCGAGGGTCAGGCCGATTGTCGAACCTCAGATTGAGGAGGAACAATGCGAACGACGGATCAGCTTTTTACTCTCGCAAGGATCCTGGAGGGGGCCTGGGAGTACGCTTATCCGTTCGACATGTGTTTTGTAGACTTGGAGAAGGCGTATGACCGAGTTCCCAGGGAGTTACTGTGGGAGGTGCCGCGGGAGTATGGGGTGAGGGGGTCTCTACTCAGGGCCATCCAATCTCTGTACTCCAAAGCGAGAGCTGTGTCCGGGTCCTCTGCAGTAAGTCGGACCCATTTCCAGTGAGGGTTGGCCTCCGCCAGGGCTGCGCTTTGTCACCCAATCCTGTTTGTAATATACATGGATAGGAGTTTTAGGCGTAGTCGTGGGGGAGGGGGTCTGCAGTTCGGTGGACTAAGGATTGCACCACTACTCTTTGCAGATAATGTGGTTCTAATGGCTTCATCGGTCTGCGACCTTCAGCACTCACTGGATCGGTTCGCAACCGAGTGTGAAGCGGCTGGGATGAGGATCAGCACCTCCAAATCTGAGGCCATGGTTCTCAGCAGGAAACCGATGGACTGTCCACTCCAAGTAGGGAATGAGTCCTTACCCCAAGTGAAGGAGTTCAGGTATCTCGGGGTCTTGTTCTCGAGTGAGGGAACAATGGAGCGTGCGATGGGCCGGAGAATCGGAGCAGCGGGAGCGGTACTGCAGTCGCGGTACTGCAGTCGCTTTACCGCACCGTTGTGACGAAAAGGGAGCTGAGCCAGAAGGCAAAGCTCTCTGTCTACCGGGCCATTTTCGTTCCTACCCTCACCTATGGTCATGAAGGATGGGTCATGACCGAAAGAACGAGATTGCGGATACAAGCGGCCGAGATGGGTTTTCTCCGCATGGTGGCTGGCGTCTCTCTTAGGGATAAGGTGAGAAGTTCAGTCATCCGGGAGGGACTCAGAGTTGAACCGCTCCTCCTTCGCGTCGAAAGGAGCCAGTTGAGGTGGTTCGGGCACCTAGTTAGGATGCCCACCTGGGCGCCTCCCTAGGGAGGTGTTCCAGGCACGTCCAGCTGGGAAGAGACCAAGGGGTAGACCTAGGACCAGGTGGAGGGATTATATCTCTTCGCTGGCCTGGGAGCGCCTTGGGATCCCCCAGTCAGAGCTGGTTGATGTCGCCAGGGAAAAGAAAGTTTGGGGCTCTCTGCTGGAACTGCTACCCCCGCGACCCGACCACGGATAAGCGGGAGAAGATGGATGGATGGATGCTACACAGACACTCCACCGGTCATTGTGTCAAACAGAATGATTGTGATTGTGTTATCAAATTACTATTCAATCTAATAATGTATTTATTTGTGTATTTTTTAGATGATTAAAGCTCAGGTGCCAACGTTCTATATGTTTTGTTTTCACTTGAGAGCAGCAGAGGAGCAGGTCAGTGTCTCTGTCCTCTGGTGTCTAATGCTGTAATGAGCAGGGAATCAAAAAGGGTCTGACTGTGAAAGTTAGGTTTTTACTTGTTCCGTGTAAATACATTAGAGCTCTGAAATAAAGTTAAAAAATGTCAAAGGTAATTGCATCAACATTCATTTAGCCTAAGTTGGGAAGTCACTCTTTGTTGTGGCTCAAACTAAATGTGTTCACATTATGTAATAATACAACATTCAATTAATCTTCATCATGCAAGTACAAATGTAATATTCAAAGACTTAGCAAAACAGTAAAAACAGGGACAAATGTTATTCCACAGATGCTGTGTTTCACTTGCCTGTTTGTGCTGATTCAAACTATTACAACATGTTTCCATGTCTTTTTCAGTCTCTGTGTATCAGATCCATGTGGGAACAGCACAGGTGTAACAACAGGTCCAGACAACCGTACAGTACACATCTAACATGTGAGTCGTGATGAATACTAACCTCAACTTTGATCAAATAACTCAATATTAAAAATGAAATCACACTGTTAATAGACAGATGAAGATAAAACATTTTAAATACCGTCTCACTGAGCCCTGTGGAAGATAGAGTACAATAAAGCAGAAATGGTTTGAAATGAAAAGTATTTATCCTCTTTTTAACTTTAAGTTCACATGAACAGGGACGAACTCCTTTTATGAGCAAATGTTATTTATTAAATGAGGAAAGTTGACGGGATCTCAAAGTTTTAACTCTCATCAAATATGCATAGTTTAGTTTTAAACACGCTTTTTGTAAAAAAAAAGTAAATAATTGTTGGACAGCTAGATCTTATAAATCAGAGCTGTGATCTGTTCATATTAAGTGTCGTAGAAAGGCCTTGTGAAAAGGGTGTAAATGTGTTTCACTCTCTGTGTATGTTGGAGCTCCGTCATTTTCGTACATATGTGCGGAAGCCATTTTATCAACATTCATTTACATTACATTAAGACGCTTTTATCCAAAGCGACTTACATACATTAAGTACTGTGGACAATCCCCACAGGGTCTGTCTTGCCTAGCGACACAACGACAACTTGTTACCCCCTGATTAGAAGTCCAGCACTCTATCCACTGAGCCACAGCCACCCACATTTAGCCTAAGTTGAGATGTCACTCTAGTAATGTGGTGTCCTAAATACAATGTTTTAAAATGATGTTATAAATGAATGATTCCTTTTCATGTTCACTGTGCAAGTACAAAGGTAATATTCAAATAATTAGCGAAACAGTGAACAGTAACAACATGGAGACTTTTTGTTATACACAATATGTTGGTCAGGACTCCCTGGAAGAAGAGATCTTGTATCTCAATGGGACATTCCTGGATAAATAAAGGATACATAAATAAAATAAATAAAAAAATACACATTTATCCCCTGCTTGTTCCTGTTGATATTTTAAATTGTGTTTTCTCCACGTCAGTCTCAGTGTATTAGATATTGGAACAGCTCAGGTGTAACAGCTGTTGAAGTCCCATCAGTACCTACTCTATCTAGCATGTGGAATATTTGTAATGAACACACACATCAAGATTTATGACACACTCACTAATGAAAATGAAATGATGCTGTTGTGATTGAGAGACAGACATATCAACACACTTTAAATATTGTCTCACTGAGGCCCTGTGGAGGGAAATGTACAATGCATGATACTTTATTTTAACAAAAGTGTTCTTCATCATTTCTCACATGCACAGCAAAGAATGATTTCAAAGTGCGGACCCACTTTTGAACATGTCTTTGCATGAAAAAGCTTATTCCAACACACTTCGACAGACTGTGATCACTTACCATCAACATTTTCTTTGGCAGTCCAAACGTTTTATTTAATACCTTTATTTGTTTTGGTTAAAAATAAATGGTTTTGTGAGACATCTCCAGCTGCGCTAATGTCCAGATACTGTTTGGCTGTGTGAAACAGACAGAGTCTGCCAAGTTCAGTTGACCAATGATATTAGGCCAACAGTGAAAACACCCTCCCTGATGCACATAAAAAAGCAGCCAGTCACTTGTCGCCTTCAGAGTCTCTATCCCATCCAACGCTTCAAATAAACTTAAACGACAACCAACCCTTCCTCCTGCTCCTGTGACGGAGAGACATCATCATGCTGTTGTTCCTCTTCCTGTTGGGTCTGGCTCTGGGTGCTGTGTCTCCTTCAGAGGACCCTCAAGTGAAGCTTGAGCGTGGCAACTGTCCCATGTTCTGGTACTCCTTCAACAACCGCTGCTACAAGTACGTCGCCACACTTTTGACTTGGGCTGATGCAGAGCTCCAATGTGTGTCAGAGGGAGCCAACCTGGTGTCCATCCACAGTCAGGCCGAACATGAGTTTGTCAGATCACTGATCAAGAACTTTGACATTGCTGAGGGATGGAACTGGATCGGACTCAGTGACCTCCACAAAGAAGGAGGCTGGATGTGGTCTGATGGGTGTGAAGCCAAGTTTTTCGTTTGGCCTGGAGGAGAGCCAAGCAACCCTGGAAGACACTGTGTCCACACCAATTGGTATCAGAAATGGGACGATTGGCAGTGTTCTTCAACTATTGCCTCAGTCTGTGCATCTCGCATAACTTGTGTTTAGCAACTGAGATGTTACATTTGTCTGGTTGAACCAGGTCACTGTAAAACTGTTACTCTGTTAACATGCTTCTGACCACAATAAAGACATGAATGCACACTTATGTTTAAAGAAGTCATTCTACTAACCTTCATTTCTATGAATATTTACACAGGTGATTCAAAATGATCTCAAACTTAATTAACTGAAAACATATAAAAGTGTGTGTGTTTCTATGTGTGCATAAACATAGGCATTTTTCCTTGTATCTGAATGTTGAATTGGTTTTCAATAGAATCAATCCACAGAACAAAGACATCATTAAAAAGCAATGAAAATTATAGTAAATACAATTAAAATAAATCATTACATTCTAAATAATAACAAAAAACCAATGAGATAATGGGAAGAATAAAACTATATAAATACATAAATGAAAAAGAATAAAACAACCGTTATAATATATTTATTTTTAAATATACATGGGGTAAGCATTGTCATTACCTATCATACTGTCACCACTCAATTATATGCATGTTAAGAATAATAATCTTTCCCACATCAAGATGATATCATTTTATATATTTACACAGGTAATTCGATTGAATACGATCTCAAACTTAAATGAATGAAAACATATAAAAGTGTGTGTGTTTCTATGTGTGTATAAACATATGCATTTTTCTTTCTTTCTGTATCTCAATTTTGTATTGGCTTTCAAGAAAATGAACATGATACAGAAAAAAACATCATTAGAAATAAATGACAATTTAATTACATTTAAATGAATAATTAAATTCAAAGTAATAACAAAAAACAGGAAGAACAAACACTATTTGTCACGGTTGAGTGAAGGAAGCAGGACCCAAATGCAGATAACTCTGATAAACCTTTATTTCAAGGATAATGAAACCAACTCAGACAAAACAGAACACTCACCGGTGAACTCCGTCACCAACAAAAGACGAACCAACACTGAACACAGGAAGAGATCAAATACAGGGAGGGGTAATCACGAGATGAGAAACAGCCGGGGAGGGGAGGAGGAACACAAGGACAACAGGTGAACACAATCAGACAACTAGACACACCAGGGAAACTAACGACAGGAGGAACTGTGGTAGGAAAAATAATTTAACAGTAGGTCAGGAAAGAACATAGATTTGGTTTTTGTTTTATTTATTTCATGGTTTTATTGATTTATTGATTGATTTTTATTTTATTTTGATTAGGGCACAAGTTAAAAAGTTGGAATGATGTGATGATTCATTCTCATGTACAGTAGGTGGCGGTATGCACCTTTTAAGTTGTTTGCAATCCGCCAAAAGCAAGAGAAGAAGAAGAAGAACGACGGAGGAAAAAACACGGAAAAGGACCAGACAGTAACCCAGGAGGAAAACATGACAGCAAACACCCAAACATACAAAACTACAAACGTGACATAACATGAGAATCGTGACACTATTTAAACCAATAAATAAAATAAAATAATGAAAACAATCCCTATAATATATGTGTTTTTTAAAATATACATGAGGTAAGAATCATATCATACCGCTCACCTTTCACCACAACAATAATATACATGTTAAGTATAATACTCTTTCCTACATCAAGATCATATAACCAGGCCAAGTGTTACTGTATAGATGCTTTTCACATATCTGATCATAAAGACATTAATGTCAAACATCACATTACATTTATACCTTTATTATATAAATAATCATTCACATGTAGTATCAATGCTTCCTGCACGCCACTATTGCTACTTAATTTATTAAATTACTGTTAATCATAATATATTGTTTCATTTTAGATGTTCAGAAGTTCATCGATTGCAAATGCATTCCTGAGAAGAAAGCATGTTTGTGGTTTGAAGCTTTAAAAGTATTTTGTTATGTTTTAGTAATCTCCACGTAACACAAACTTGCACAAACAAATGTTTATCAAATACCATTAGATATAATATGATTTTCATTATCATATTATATCCTTTTATATGAGAAAACTACAGTTCAGGTGCCATTTTCAGAAGAAGATGTGAATCTGTAAAAGTACTTTTTTGTTTTTGGCCACTTGAGGGCAGTAGAGGAAAAAGTCAGTGTCTTTGTCCTCTGGTGTTAAAGGTCCCATGTCATGCTTTTCCGGTTATCACCCGTCCCCTTGTGTGTTATGTAGCTTTTTCTGCATGTAAACGGTCTGCAGAGTCCCACACCCTCAAAGTACACCCTGTGGCGAGCAGTGGCGGTTCTAGACCAATTTGGTGCTCAGGGGGAATGGCCATGCAGCAGCTTTGCCAGGCCTTCAAATAGCAGACTATCACCAGCGTCAGGCTCTCAGTTCACACAGTTTTGGTGGATAGTTATTTAATCATCAATTCATGTAAATGTAAATGTGTGGAGTGGTGAGGTCTGCCTAAACGCTAAACTCAAAGTATATGCTGCTTTTAATAAGAACAATTAACGTGAGTTGTCTGACTGGAATGGGGCAAAGCCTGCGAGATAGTTTAGGCAGTCAACTGCACCAATGATACATTTACACTTAAAGCTAATACATCAGAGCTGCTACACAGACACTCCACCGGTCATTGTGTTAGTCAAACAGAATGATTGTGTTATCAAATTACTATTCAATGTAATAATGTATTTATTTGTGTATTTTTGAGATGATTAAAGCTCAGGTGCAAACGTTCTATATGTTTTGTTTTCACTTGAGGGCAGAAGAGGAGCAGGTCAGTGGCCGTTTCTCAATGTCGAGTAAACCTGCTGCAGAGCCACTATTTCAAGTATACTACGTCATCGAGTGACGCCGAATGATGGGCATTTAACCTGCATTTAAACAGTCCTTCGGCGTCACTCAATGATGTAGTATACTTGAAATAGTGGCTCTGCAGCAGGTTTACTCGACATTGAGAAACGGCCACTGTCTCTGCCCTCTGGTGTCGAATGCTGTAATGAGCAGGGAATCAAAAAGGGTCTGACTGTGAAAGTTAGGTTTTTACTTGTTCCGTGTAAATACATTAGAGCTCTGAAATAAAGTAAAAAAATATCAAAGGTAATTGCATCAACATTCATTTAGCCTAAGTTGGGAAGTCACTCTGGTATTGTTGTGGCTCAAACTAAATGTGTTCACATTATGTAATAATTAGGGCTGTCAGTCGATTAAAATAGTTAATCGCGATTAATCGCAAATTAATCGCACATTTTTTATCTGTTCTAAATGTACCTTAGAGGAATATTTTTCAAGTTTTTAATACTCTTATCAACATATGAGTGGACAAATATGCTTTATGCTAATGTTTATTATCATTTGAACAATGACAATATTCTCATGAATATTAAACACAACAACCTGGAACCTCTCTCATTCAATAATACAATACAAATGGTGTGTGGTGTGTGTGTGTGTGTGTGTGTGTGTGTGTGTGGTGTGTGTGTGTGTGTGTGTGTGTGTGTGTGTGTTGTGTGTGTGTGTGTGTGTGTGTGTGTGTGTGTGTGTGTGTGTGTGTGTGTGTGTGAGATGGATCGTTGGAGCTATGTGCAACTCAAGGCATATGCTCGAACGGGAGCTGCCTGGACGCTGCAATCATGTTGCGCACTATCCGTGCTGAGTGTGCTGACTTCTCGTACAATGTCCCACTGTCTGGCTTCCTGCATAAAGTCAAGTGCTCGGCGCAGTTGTGGCGAAATGTCGCTCCTCTGTTTTCATTTAAACAGCTCCTTCTAGCCGTTAGCGCAGCTAGCTAGCACCAGATGCTAACAACAACAATGCACGTAAGGTCTCTCTCTCGCTCGCTCGCGCCACACATACACACCCCCCTCCCGGTCCTCCCAATAGCCAGTCGGTGCCTGCCGTGTGAGCGTGGAAGTGTGGTCTGCCACAAGCGGGCAGCAGGAGCGGGGCTGTCAGCATCAGCTTGTAGATGGTATTTTAAACTCGATGCGCTCTGAAACTACGGGGCGGCCGAGGAAAAAAATACACATGCGTTAATCGCGTTAAAATAATTAGTGGCGTTAATTTTTTTTTGAGTTAACGCGTTATTAACGCGTTAACTTGACAGCCCTAGTAATAATTACAACATTCAATTAATCTTCATCATGCAAGTACAAATGTAATATTCAAAGACTTAGCAAACAGTAAAAACAGGGGAAGAAATGTTATTCCACAGATGCTGTGTTTCACTTGCCTGTTTGTGCTGATTCAAACTATTACAACATGTTTCCATGTCTTTTTCAGTCTCTGTGTATCAGATCCATGTGGGAACAGCACAGGTGTAACAACAGGTCCAGACAACCGTACACTACACATCTAACATGTGAGTCGTGATGAATACTAACCTCAACTTGATCAATAACTCAATATTAAAAATGAAATCACACTGTTAATAGACAGATGAAGATAAAACATTTTAAATACCATCCTCTTTTTAACTTTAAGTTCACATGAACAGGGACGAACTCCTTTTTTGAGCAAATGTTATTTATTAAATGAGGAAAGTTGACGGGATCTCAAAGTTTTAACTCTCATCAAAGATGCATAGTTTAGTTTTAAACACGCTTTTTGTAAAAAAAAAAGTAAATAATTGTTTGGACAGCTAGATCTTATAAATCAGAGCTGTGATCTGTTCATATTAAGTGTCGTAGAAAGGCCTTGTGAAAAGGGTGTAAATGTGTTTCACTCTCTGTGTATGTTGGAGCTCCGTCATTTTCGTACATATGTGCGAAGGCCATTTTATCAACATTCATTTACATTACATTAAGACGCTTTTATCCAAAGCGACTTACATACATTAAGTACTGTGGACAATCCCCACAGGGTCTGTCTTGCCTAGCGACACAACGACAACTTGTTACCCCCTGATTCGAAGTCCAGCACTCTATCCACTGAGCCACAGCCACCCACATTTAGCCTAAGTTGAGAAGTCACTCTAGTAATGTGGTGTCCTAAATACAATGTTTTAAAATGATGTTATAAATGAATGATTCCTTTTCATGTTCACTGTGCAAGTACAAAGGTAATATTCAAATAATTAGCGAAACAGTGAACAGTAACAACATGGAGACTTTTTGTTATACACATTTATCCCCTGCTTGTTCCTGTTGATATTTTAAATTGTGTTTTCTCCACGTCAGTCTCAGTGTATTAGATATTGGAACAGCTCAGGTGTAACAGCTGTTGAAGTCCCATCAGTACCTACTCTATCTAGCATGTGGAATATTTGTAATGAACACACACATCAAGATTTATGACACACTCACTAATGAAAATGAAATGACGCTGTTGTGATTGAGAGACAGACATATCAACACACTTTAAATATTGTCTCACTGAGGCCCTGTGGAGGGAAATGTACAATGCATGATACTTTATTTTAACAAAAGTGTTCTTCATCATTTCTCACATGCACAGCAAAGTATGATTTCAAAGTGCGGACCCACTTTTGAACATGTCTTTAGTGTGATGTGCTGGTTTTTTTCTTTGCATGAAAAAGCTTATTCCAACACACTTCGACAGACTGTGATCACTTACCATCAACATTTTCTTTGGCAGTCCAAACGTTTTATTTAATACCTTTATTTGTTTTGGTTAAAAATAAATGGTTTTGTGAGACATCTCCAGCTGCGCTGATGTCCAGATACTGTTTGGCTGTGTGAAACAGACAGAGTCTGCCAAGTTCAGTTGACCAATGATATTAGGCCAACAGTGAAAACACCCTCCCTGATGCACATAAAAAAGCAGCCAGTCACTTGTCGCCTTCAGAGTCTCTATCCCATCCAACGCTTCAAATAAACTCAAACGACAACCAACCCTTCCTCCTGCTCCTGTGACGGAGAGACATCATCATGCTGTTGTTCCTCTTCCTGTTGGGTCTGGCTCTGGGTGCTGTGTCTCCTTCAGAGGACCCTCAAGTGAAGCTTGAGCGTGGCAACTGTCCCATGTTCTGGTACTCCTTCAACAACCGCTGCTACAAGTACGTCGCCACACGTTTGACCTGGGCTGATGCAGAGCTCCAATGTGTGTCAGAGGGAGTCAACCTGGTGTCCATCTACAGTCAGGCCGAAGATGAGTTTGTCAGATCACTGATCAAGAGGTTTGACGTTGCTGAGGGACCCACCTGGATCGGACTCAGTGACCTCCACAAAGAAGGAGGCTGGATGTGGTCTGATGGGTGCGCAGCCAAGTTTTTCTTTTGGTATGGAGGAGAGCCAAACAACCCTGGAAGACACTGTGCCTACACCAACTATTATCAGAAATGGGACGATTTGCAGTGTTCTAAAACCTTTCCCTCAGTCTGTGCAGCTCGCATAACTTGTCCTTAGCAACTGAGATGTTACATTTGTCTGGTTGAACCAGGTCACTGTAAAACTGTTACTCTGTTAACATGCTTCTGACCACAATAAAGACATGAATGCACTTATATGTGTTTAAAGAAATCATTCTACTAACCTTCACTTTCATGAATGTTATATATTGACACAGGTCATTCGATTGAATAGAATTTTATGATATTAAAACATATAAAAGCGTGTGTGTTTTTAGGTTTGCATAAACGAATGAATATGTTGTTGTATTTGTTTTCAAGAGAATCAACATCGTAGAGAACGAAGACATCATGAAGAAGCAATGAAAATGTAATTCAAATGAATAATTAAATTCAAAATAATAAGAAAAAACTAATGAAAAATCAGGAAGAACAAAAAGTAAATAAACAAAAATGGAAAACAATAATGAAAACAATCCTTATGATATATGTATTTTTAAATATTCATGGGGTAAGCGTTGTCATTACCTATCATACTTTCACCACTCACCTATCACCACAACAATTATATACATGTTAAGTATAATAATCTTACACTACATATCTAGCATGTGAACCGCAATGAAACTCAACCTCAACTTTGATCAAATAACTCACTATTAAAAATGAAATCACACTGTTGATATACAGACAAACATGAACAATAATGTTTAGATACACTGAGGCTCTGTGGAAGATATGGCAAAAATAAAGCAGAAATGGTTTGAAATGAAAAGGCTTTATTTTTTATCAAATGAGAAAAGTACAGTAAACACAGGGAGACTTTATGTTATACACATTTATCACCTGCTGTTGATATTTTAAATAGTGTTTTCTCCACGTCAGTCTCAGTGAATTAGATATTGGAACAGCTCAGGTGTAACAGCTGTTGAAGTCCCATCAGTACCTACTCTATCTAGCATGTGGAATATTTGTAATGAACACACACATCAAGATTTATGACACACTCACTAATGAAAATGAAATGACGCTGTTGTGATTGAGAGACAGACATATCAACACACTTTAAATATTGTCTCACTGAGGCCCTGTGGAGGGAAATGTACAATGCATGATACTTTATTTTAACAAAAGTGTTCTTCATCATTTCTCACATGCACAGCACAGTAACATATATCTTAGAACAAATAACAAAACATTCAGAAAGGATGATTTCAGAGTGCGGACCCACTTTTGAACATTTCTTTAGTGTGATGTGCTGGTTAGTTTTTTTCTTTGCATGAAAAAGCTTATTCCAACACACTTCGACAGACTGTGATCACTAAGCATCAACATTTCTTAGAGATAGTTATAGAAAAGCGATGGATTCCGTGTGACATCTCCAGCTGAGCTGTTGTTATTTTTTTAGCCGATGTCTGTGTGGTTGTGTAAAACAGACAGTCTGCCAAGTTCAGTTGACCAATAATATTAGACCTACAGAAAAAAAACCCTCCCTGATGCATATAAAAAAAGCAGCCAGTCACTGGTCTCCTTCAGAGTCTCTATCCCATCCAACGCTGCAGATCAACTCATCCATACAAAGCAACCCTTCCTCCTGCTCCTGTGACGGAGAGACATCATCATGCTGTTGTTCCTCTTCCTGTTGGGTCTGGCTCTGGGTGCTGTGTCTCCTTCAGAGGACCCTCAAGTGAAGCTTCAGCGTGGCAGTTGTCCCCCGTTCTGGTTCTCCTTCAATGGCTGCTGCTACAAGTACGTCGCCACATGTTTGACCTGGGCTGATGCAGAGCTCCAATGTGTGTCAGAGGGAGCCAACCTGGTGTTTATGTTTATGTTTATTAAGGATCCCCATTAGCTTTTGCTCTCGACAAAAGCTACTCTTCCTGGGGTCCGACACTTAAAACAATACAACAATAATACAGCAACATTTAGGACATAAGTCCTGACATCATTAACAACATTAAAAACATCACCAATATCATCAACAACATGCGATCAAATAAAATTAGGGTTCACAGCTCACAAGGGTACATGGTCATTAGTAGATGGCCCTTCAATCTCTTCTTGAAAGAGGCTCTGGACTCTATTTCAGCAAGGTAGTTTGGTGGTCGTGGTGTCTATCCACAGTCAGGAGGAACATGACTTTGTCAGATCTCTGATCAAGAACCATGACCCTGACTGAGCGATACACCTGGATCGGACTCAGTGACCTCTATCAAGAAGGAAGCTGGATGTAGTCTGAAGCCAAACGACATGGGAGGACGTGAACACTGTGTCCACACACCAGGGGCGGATCTAGACAAATATTCATGGGGTGGCAAGAGAGTGGCAAGAGAGTCTGCCGGTTCTACAGGGTGGCACGAGGTGGCAGCTGCCACCTCAGAAAATGCCTTGCCACCCTAGTTGCCACCCTAAATGAAGGCAATGAATTTATTAATAATATTTTTTTAAATGTTGGTGACATTTCTCCATAGTTCGTGTAAACGTTTTACTCCACAGTTTAGAATGAACCCCCCCCCCCCCCCCCCTTTGTTTTGAAAGAAAAGTTGTGGCTCATCGGACATTTATGAGAGAAAATCCCTAATGTCCCCAGTGCAAGTGAATGCAGGGGGGGGGGGGTTCGCTGAGAGCTGCGCACAAGCCAAGCTCATAAGCCGAGGCCCCCTGCGCAATGTGAGGCCCCATGCAGCCTGCATGATCGGCCTGTAGGGAGCGATGCCCCTGCCTATGATAGTAATTACTTGTCTTTCAAATTTGAAGGAGGGTGAGCAAACATCTTGAGGAACATTCATCATTAACTCCTCCAGAGAGTCGATCAACAGGAAAGGACATAGACTGAGCCCAGAAGATGATTTCTGGATTATAAGGTTGACAAATGAAAAGGAGTACGAAGCTCTTGATGCCCCATCAGGCAGCCTCTCTCTGAAGTCTCAGTATGTGAACAACAAATGAACATAATTTGAATGCATGTTGTCACTGGAAACTTATTTAATACCTTTAGTTACTTTGCAGATGTGGATGAATGATGTGAAATATAATCAAGTGTTAAATCAGACTTTAGTTCCACCTGGAGTAAATTCACAAGCTACCCTGCAGTATACAAAGCCATTCAAACTAGCTGCACCTTCACCAGCTTTGAGAACACTTTAATGATCAATCATTATAAAACATATCATATTATTCTGAAATGGATCAATCTGCACAATGAATACTTTTACTGTCGCTACTTTAACTATATGTTGATGATAATACTTTTACTTGAGTAACATTTTGAATGCAGGACTTTTACTGAAACAGAGTATTCCTACACTCTGGTAGCCTACTTCTACTTTTACTCAAGTACAAGATCTGAGTACTTCTACTTTTACTCAAATACAAGATCTGAGTACTTCTCCCACCTCTATTTGTTACTTTCCACCACTGAGTATTTTACTATTTTATGTGTGTAAAGAACGTTTTTTTACTTTTACTTGAGTAACATTTTGAATGCAGTACAATATCTGAGTACTTCTACTTTAACTCAAGTACAAGATCTGAGTACTTTCCACCACTGTGGAGTACCATTAAAATATTAACCTCTGAATTGTAAGGTAGAAGTACAAAGTAGAAAATAAATACTCAAGTGAAGTACAAGTAATTCAATTTAAGAATTGAAGTATAATACTTGAACTACTTGGTTAGTTTCCACCACTGCATACTACATAAAGCCCAGTAAAAACAGGATATATTAAGTATTTTATCTGAGTATTTTACTGTGTTATGTGTGTTTTCAGCAGGTCACGTGACTGTAAAATCCACGCATGCGCACACAGCTTAACTGACCTCACGCATGCGCAAAGCCTTTTCTCTGTCAACATGGCGCTGTGCAGAGGAGCAGGGTTGTTGTTAAGGACATTGTTACCGGGAAACCCTCTCCTGTTCCCCGCTGCATGCCGAACACAGAGCTCTGTAAGCGGCGTGCTGGTGCCCCAGACCTCGCTGACCAGCCCCCCGTGGCCGGAGCAGCTGCCTCCGGTGTGTGAGGCGGAGGATGCGAGGCGACAGGCCGCCGTGGTGAGCACCGTGAACGGGAGCATCGAGAGGCAGGACTACGGGCGTCTGTTCGCGGTGGTGCACTTCGCCAGCCGGCAGTGGAAGGTCACCGGAGAGGACCTGATCCTCATCGAGAACCACCTGGAGGCCGGTTGCGGGGAGACGATCCGCATGGAGAAGGTGATACTACTTTTAGATTTGTTGCTAGTGATATTGCAATATGTTTTTAGATAGATATTAAACACCTGAACTTTTGAAAGAACATCCATAACATTCATCTGATTGCAACTTATATCAATATTCCAATTACTTGTATATAGACTATGCTGCACTATTTCTATTCTATTTTATTTGTATTTACTTGCACTATTATCTGTTTTATTGTGTTGCACTGTTGGAGGAGCCTGTGATCTAAGATGTATCATTGTCATAACTACACTGTGTACAAATGAGAATAAAAGCCTTGAAAAACAATAGATAGCAATGCGTTCATTAAATAAAAATATTTAAAACGTGGAAGAACCTTATAAAATAAAATCTAGGGATGGGGGGGGGAGTTCAGCCTCCTGACAGCCTGGTGGACGAAGCTGTTTGTGATCATTGATTCTGGTTCTGAAAGGTGCTGCTGGTGGGCGCGGAGGACTTCACCCTGGTGGGGAGGCCTCTTCTGGGGAGGGATCTGGTCCGGGTCGAGGCCACCGTCATCGAGAAGACCGAGTCCTGGCCCAAAGTGCACATGCGGTTCTGGAAGAGACACCGGTACCAGCGCAAGATGATCATCGTGCAGCCGCAGACGGTGCTGAGGATCAACAGCATCGAGCTGGCCCCAAGACTCTCATGATGATGGACTATTCCACACAGACTGGCTGCTTTCTATTCATATTAATATGCAAATAACTGAGTTGCTTTAATGCTGCGGCGAGGTGACTCTTCTGGCAGTTGTTGACTGTTTGAAACTGTAAATAAAGATTCATCTTTTGACTGATATTTAATTATTGTGTTTTTATATTACAAAAGTCAGTGGTGGAAGACATCGAGGCAATACCGAAGTGTGCAAGAACTCTATTACAAGTAGGTATTCTGCATTACCATCTACCAAGAGGGTTTTGATTTATTTAGCTTAAGTACAAATATTTTCTGATCAGGTTGTCTTAATCGTATTCTGTATAAACTGTAAAGCCCGCTGTACCCCAATTTTTTGCTGCCTTGTACTTCTACCCCACTACAGTTCAGAGGTAGATGGTGTACTTCTACCCCACTACAGTTCAGAGGTAGATGGTGTACTTCTACTCCACTACAGTTCAGAGGTAGATGGTGTACTTCTACCCCACTACAGTTCAGAGGTACATGGTGTACTTCTACCCCACTACAGTTCAGAGGTAGATGGTGTACTTCTACCCCACTACAGTTCAGAGGTAGATGGTGTACTTCTACCCCACTACAGTTCAGAGGTAGATGGTGTACTTCTACCCCACTACAGTTCAGAGGTAGATGGTGTACTTCTACCCCACTACAGTTCAGAGTAGGGCTGTGCAATTAATCGTATTTTAATCGCGATTACGATTATGGCTTGCGACGATTATGAAAACAGCATAATTGACAAAATACGATTATTTTGCTGGGTGCGCTTCACCCCTCCCTAAAAGCCCACTCGGCCACGTGGGAGTGACATGTGTTGTGAGTGTTCAGCGCGAGCGAAGATGTCAGAACAAGAGCAGCAACTCGTTAAAAAGAAGGGTAAAACTATTTCCACTATTTGCAAGTACTTTGCCATTACATTTCACATCGCTAAAGATATGTGCCCAGTTAGCACTGTTAGCAACCAGGGCTTTAAGCAACTTGTCAACACGTTGGACAAGCGTTACGCGATGCCGTCTCGGTATTATTTCAGCAGGTCTGCGCTGCCTGCGCTATGTGACAAATGCCGTGAATACTTTGCGACCACAACGCACCTATGGTCTAGCCCAGGGGTGCCCAACCAGTCGATCGCGAGATGTGTCTAAAAATAGAACAACAATATTCTGTTTTATCGTTAATGTCCTGTAACATAATCTTCCTGTGCCAGAATAATGCACTTGAACGCGTCAAAGCTTTGTGATTGGCCGGCGTCACCCCATGTGTCGGGGCGTGGCTGACGGTCTTCAGTACAGGTGGCAATATCGTCACCTGCCTGCGCTCATCTCTGAAACCAGACCATGTAAACAGGCTGCTGTTTCTTGCAAAGCATCTTTAAGAGATGACATGAGCAGCCCTACCAGCATTTTCCATGGTGGCCTAAACATTTTTATTTGGTCTTAAATTGTAGTTCAACATTTATTTCCGGTTACTTCTGGACCATGACGGTTGGCCAGCCTTCAACGTTTAACTGAGTGGAATATGTTGAATATGTTTTACCAAAATGTTGGCTATATGTTAAGGAGTTTTCAGTAGGTTGTGACAGTGCACTGCAACATATTGGATTTAATTTATTTTGGTCTAATTTATCATTAATAATATATGTTTATATGGTTTTGGAAGTGCGCTCCAACATATTTGTTGATCTTGTTTATTGGTAAAATATTATTTGTTTTAAAGTTCAATAAATGGTCAATGAATAATCGTCAAAATAATCGTGATATCAATTATTGACCCAAATAATCGTGATTATGATTTTTGCCATAATCGCACAGCCCTAGTTCAGAGGTAGATGGTGTACTTCTACCCCACTACAGTTCAGAGGTAGATGGTGTACTTCTACCCCACTACAGTTCAGAGGTACATGGTGTACTTCTACTCCACTACAGTTCAGAGGTAGATGGTGTACTTCTACTCCACTACAGTTCAGAGGTAGATGGTGTACTTCTACCCCACTACAGTTCAGAGGTACATGGTGTACTTCTACCCCACTACAGTTCAGAGGTAGATGGTGTACTTCTACTCCACTACAGTTCAGAGGTAGATGGTGTACTTCTACTCCACTACAGTTCAGAGGTACATGGTGTACTTCTACCCCACTACAGTTCAGAGGTACATGGTGTACTTCTACCCCACTACAGTTCAGAGGTAGATGGTGTACTTCTACCCCACTACAGTTCAGAGGTAGATGGTGTACTTCTACTCCACTACAGTTCAGAGGTACATGGTGTACTTCTACTCCACTACATGTATTTAATCCCTTTACTTGGAGTAAATCCACCAGCTACCCTGCAGTATACAAAGTCATTCAAACTAGCTGCACCTTTACCAGCTTTGAGAACACTTTCATGATCAATCATTATAAAACATATCATATATATTATTCTGAAATGGACCAATCTGCACAACGACTACTTGATGAGTAACAGTATTCCTACTCTTGTACTTCTACCTTTACTCAAGCACACGATCTGAGAACTTCTTCCACCTCTTGTCAAAATCAATCCATTGGAGGCAATGTTTTTCACTGGAGGATAAAAAACAAATATAAGCACATTATTATATATAAGTTGCAGGAAATGAAGATACTAAAGTAAATTAGATCTAGGCCACATGCGTCAAACTCAAGGCCCGGGGGCCAAATCAGGCCCTTGGTGGATTTAATTTCGGCCCGCAGGATCATTTCTAATTGCTATTAGATCTGGCCCGCCGGTATATTGCACGCACACCTTCCCTCCATCCTGAGGGTCTCCTCCGCTCAGAGCCTGAGCCCAAACATTGATGACCTTGCACCCAAGATGAGATGCTAAGTATCTGAGCTAGCATCACAGAGCAGCAACCTGAGTTTAATGGATGTTTCCTTCTGCACTTTCTCTCTCACGACAACAGGGCATGTTTGGTTTTCTCTTTGAGGGGAATAGTTTTGTTAAAGCTGTTGTTGGCCTGTGGAGAAATGTACTCATAAGAAATGACTCTGCAGATAGAGCCGTAAGAAATGAATGCGACTGATTATTTAATGTTGTTTTTATAGGCAATAATTGAAGCTTTGTTGGTTCCACGTTTAATATGTGCAATAAGTTCATTTCAATACGTTTTGCAATAAACATTGAACCAGTCCGGCCCTCGACTAGCACCCATTTTTACATTTTGGCCCACTGTGTGTTTGAGTACCCTGATCTAGGCTAACTCTAATTTGTAACACGGTGACTTTTGACTGGGTTTAAATCTGTAATCGTTTGCAGATGAATGCTATCGAATTATTCTGAATCCGTTGTTTTTAAGTGCTAAAAGTTATGTCAAGTCACATAACACATGTATTAATAACCTGAATTAACTCCGAATGACCCACTTCAGTGCTCACTAAGGAAGTGAAGAGCTTTTCCCCCAAATCTCCGACAAAGATAAAAAACAACACACACGTGTTTTAACAGTCAGAAGTAAAACTGCTTTATTTAGAAACCTGATTGAATCGTCTCTGCAGAAGACGTTCCTCGTGAAGGCACTGTTGAACATTTCTGCTCAGTGGTAGCACGTTTACCGCTAACTCCGAACCGCAGGAGGAGATGTTTAAAAAACCAGGAGCTTGTCCAACAGGCGGGGAACAAATAATCAAAAATAAAATCGAGTGATTAGAACTAAATGAAATGCTGCTACTGATGTCAACAGGTTGGTAGAAATATCTTCACAGGTTCCCATTAGAGTCTAAATTAAGGAAATAATCACGTTAACAGTAAATCATGACGGCTTCTTTACCTTCAATCACTTTCAGGACCTTTTTTATGTCCAATAGAGGATCTAACATTTATCCCAAAGAAGATTAGTGTACCTAACATTTAAAAAGCATTCTCATCCTTTGAGGTGTTGCTATGACGAGTTAAGACAAGATGTGGTGAATCCGACAGGCCCGAGTTACTCTGCTTACCACCAAGCATACAGACTTTAAACTGGTCTCACTGCTAATCAAGTAAGTACGTTTGATTTCAAGTAAAGTAATTAAAACGAATTCTCACGGACGTGTTTTCATCTTAAGAAAATAATCTTATCAAAGGTCGACTCAAGCCAAAACAAAAATCTGAGTCTCCTCGTGTAAAAGCAGCACTGAAGGAAACTATTTCTCAAAACAAAATCTCCAGTATAATCTTCAGAAGTCCGATTAGAATTGTCCAAAAGATCGACTCCTCTTCCACAAAGTCGTCGTCGTCCTCCTCCTCCTCCTCGGCCTCAGGGGATTTCTGTTTCTTTTGTCCGTTCTCCGCGGTGTAAGAGCCCTTATCGAACGGATCCAAGGGAACCGTTTGATCGTAAAACACACGCATTTCAAACTCGCTCTCCTTGTGGCTCGGGTGTCCGTAGATCCCGATGCCCACGGGCCTGGAGAGGTCCCCCGGCACCACCACCACGTCGGGCCCACAGGTGACCGACTGCAGCTTGTACGTGTCGTAGCTGGGGCGCAGCGTTTTGTCCGAAACGTAGAGGTCCGCGTCCCCCTTGAGGCTCTGCATGTGGAGGATGATTCTGCCATCGTGGTTGAGGCGCAGGTAGCTGTAGTTCCCCGCCCCGATGTGGCCCTGGACCACGTGGAGCAGCACCCAGTGTTCAGGGAGGCCCTCGTCGTCTGAGGAGGAGCCGAAGAAGCCTTGAGCCTGGGACAGAGAGAAGGAAACAAGCAGGAGGAAGAAGCTGCTGCTCAGCTTCATGATGACGGCATCCGGCAGACAGTCACCGCCTGGCAACACCAGACAGCCTGAGAGCCAGAGGAGAGACAAATGCAATAATACATTCATTATATGTTCGTGTAATACTTAAGTTTTTCACTTTTCATAACAATACTGCACATATTTAAATGTGTTAACATAATAATAGTAACATTCAAATGACTAACCCTATATACTGCACATATTTCATTTTTCTCATTTTGTTTTATTATACCGTTTGTAGTTTTTCGGTACCTATATTTCATGTACATATTTCTCTATATTTTAACGTTATAATAGTTTTATTTGTTGGTCCTTTTCTTACAATTGATCTTTGTTGACTGTTTATGTACAGGCATATTTCTCGTATGCTTGAACCTACTTGGCAATAAACATATGTTCCTGTAATACTTGCAGTTTTCCACTTTTCATAACAATACTGCACATATTTAATTTGTTACTTATATATTATACGGTTTGTAGTTTTTTGTTAACTATATTTTATGCAAATATTTCTCTGTATTTTAATGTTATTATTAGGGATGCACGATATTGGGTTTTTGAAACCGATACCGATAACTTCCTGCTTCTCAAGACCGATACCGATAATATATATATATATTAAATGTACCTGTAGTTTTTGCACACCTGGTGGTAAAAAAAAGACTAGTAGTGAGCAAATGACATGAGCATTACTACTATGAACAAAACAAAGCCAAGAACAGTTGTTACTCTTCAAAGTGACCATATTTATTACAGTATTACAGTATTTATTACAGCCTCGTCGATAGGTAAAAGCCCCGGGTGCCTTTGCAGCTGGCTTTGGATTCGCCGCTAGTTTAGCAGCGCAGGCGTCTTCGTACGCTTTCAACACACCATCGTAGCGATGGCGATGTTTCAGGTGACTAATCAGGTTGGAAGTATTATAGCTCGTTGCCTTGTTCCCTCCTCGTGGAACTTCTGCATTTGTTAATACAAATAGCAAGCGAACTATCTAACTCTGAAACTTTGAAATAGTCCCATACCACCGGCGACATGTTTGTTTACTGTCCTGGCTTCACACCATTTACGTCACAGCCAGGCATGAGTTAGGGAGCGCTGGATTTGTGAAGAACTCCCCTCTTCCTAAACCACTAATACCACAGTACTGGCAAAATGGGAGGAGCCGAGTGAAAAACAAGCGCCCCTCATCCCAATCCACCCACACCGCAGTATGTTTTCTTTTTTTTACCCAAAAGATATATTGTATATTATCGGGGCTATTAATACTGTTATCGGGTTTATCGGGATGACGTCATAATTCCTAATATCGGGCCGATAAATATCGTGCACCACTAGTTATAATAGTAACATTAAAATCACTAACCCTATATACTGCACATATTTCACTTCTACTGTTTGTAGTTTTTCGGTACCTATATTTCATGTACATATTTCTCTGTACATATTGGTCCTTTTCTTACAATCTTTGTTGACTGTGTTTATGTTCAGGCTTATTTCTCGTACGCTTGAACCTGCTTATCAATAAACCTGTTTTGACTTCTGAAAAGGCAGCCAAACACGTTTTATATTATATAACATTTAAAAACAGCATGGGTTCAACTTGTGCTTTTCCCAATTGATCAGTGTTTTGATAGATTTGAGTGACTTTCCCACTTTGAATTATTGTTGCCACTTCTGTTGCAAAAAATAACCTGTTTTCTAACCGTTGTGCACCAGTCAATCAAATACAGAGTTTGATCCCAGATTTTTTAAAAAAAGTACATTTAAGGGTCTTGATGTACATTTCTGATCATATTTGACTTATTTTCAATTAAGTACGTTTAGAATAGTGGACTTTAACTTACAGTGGAGTTTTTTTAGTGTTATTATTAGTACTTTATGTAAAAGTTCAAAATACTACCACTGCCTAACATATAAAGAAGAACAAACCATCAATATTGTACTTAATGGCGGTGGTGGAAGTAACAAAGGACATTGCTGAAGTGAGTTTCTTTTGGAGTACTTGTACCCAACTTAAGTATGTCTATTCGAGGCTTTTTGATATTTCCACTACATTTCTAATGCAGATATGCCTTTTACTCCCCTAATAGTTATACTATCAGATGCACGCTGAAGGCTCTTTGAGCAGCTTTTCTCTCACTGATTGTGCTGTTATGTTAAATGTCTGTTTTTCATGTATTGTGTCTTGATATCTGTTGATGTTACACATGGAGCTGCTGTGATGCAAGGAGCATTTCAGACTTGATCTGACCAAGTGTTATTGTCTACACTGAGGGATCATTTTACTGCACAACCAATAGCTTGACCTTTCTACAATACAATAATATATGTTGCTGATAAAACTAACATGCTTTAAGAAATGTTTTGAATGTAGGACTTTTACTTAGTGGGGCGTTTTCTGAGTGTAGTATAAGTACACAAATATCTAAATACTTCTGCAAACACTGTGATTTTGGTTACAGCTTCTATATAAATATATGATATGTTTTATAATGATTGATCATGAAAGTGTTCTCAAAGCTGGATACTACCTGCAGTAAATACTACCCTGCAGTATACAAAGTCTGAATGACTTTGTATTCTGCAGGGTAGCTTGTGAATTTACTCCAGGTGGAACTCAAGTCTGATTTAACACTTGATTAGATTTCACATCATTCATCCACATCTGCCTAGTAACTAAAAGGTATTAAAGACATGAAGTGGAGTAAAAAGTATCGACAAAAATTGAAATACTCAGGTAAAGTACACGTTTTTAAAGTGTACTTAAGAACAGTACTTGAACAAATCCACTAAATGAGTTTACACCAGTGCCGTTATAAAGTAAAACATAATTAACCCAGGCTGCGGATGCCCTTCCTCTCAGGACAGTTTAAAATAAACCTCTGACCCGCAGCAGAGCTAAAAATAATCTGCTCGGTGCTAAATCTACCGGTGAGACCGACCTTTGATACGACGGGGAAACAACACATTTCATGTTAAAACACAGAGTATTAGCTTTAAATTATCAGCCCCAACACTTTCAAACCAGACATGTGATATAACAACGGGTTTAGTTTGTATTGTAACGCAGTTAGTGTCGATAACTTGACGTTGTGTTTTAGTTGAATGCTAACATGCTAACACCTGCCATCAGCATAAACCTGAACCCAAACCAGGAAGTGCGCCGGCCGTTGAAGCCGGTTTTTATGAATGGGCGTAGCGGCCAAACGGTGGTACTACAACTCCCGTGACGTCATTTTGGCCAACAAATAAGATAAAGATCAAATATATACTTTAATAATCCCAAAGTGGGATTTTTTTTCGTTGCAGCAGCATGTAAAACAGGGCATTACACATACTTAGAAATTATTAGAGTAGAAAATAGACAATTATGAAATATAAGAATCTCAGAATAGTAAATGAAACAGAACACAAAAGATTCATCTGTTAACTATCCGGCAAATAAAACACTATTGAAAAGCCAAATGACAGCTAACACAATATAAAAGTAGCTAATGTAATTCATTTGGGTCTAAAAAGTTGTAATATGCGCCAAAAGCTGAATCCAGAGTTACAGCCCTCCACTTTAAAGGAAAAACTCAACTGCGCATGCTCTGTGGGCCTGCATCCGGGTACTTTCTGGATCTACAGCTCCATTTTGGGCTTCAGACGGCACTGAGAAACTCTCAAAGGAATGAACGTTGTACCCAGCTCTCTTTATACAACCCAGCAAATAAGTATAATACACGATTATTTAATTACATCTGTAATTTCTATATTTGATAACATACCTACGAGTTTATATTCCGATTAGCATGAATCAGGCTACCGAAGCTAACAGCAGATTCTTACTTATTTAACCAGGTTAGCTTCTCATAGCTATCACGATGCTAACGATGCTAACTAGCTTGTACAGTTTGAGCTACATCCGCTTAAGTTTACAGAATATAGCTGCTGCCGAATAACTTAACACTTGATTTAATTAAGTTACCAATGATTATCAAACACGTACCGATAAGTAATTTAAAAGACGTTTACTCACACAGCTGTCATTTCCTAACCAACATCTTCGACCAAACAAAGTTCACTTCTTCACTTCCTTTTCCTCTCACTCACCTACAGTCGAGAGCGGATCATTAGCGACGCCTACTGGGGGACCATGGTAACTGCATTATTTAAACTTAATTAATACTAATAATCTATCTATCTATCTATCTATCTATCTATCTATCTATCTATCTATCTATCTATCTATCTATCTATCTATCTATCTATCTATATATCCATCTATCTATCTATCTATCTATCTATCTATCTATCTATCTATCTATCTATCTATCCATCTATCAATAAACATCATTATTATGAGGTTTTCTCTCTTTTTTTATGACAAATTTAAACATTTTCTAAACTCATGGCCCAATATAAATAATAATGTAAACATTCTGTCAACTAGAGTAATAATGTGGATGTTTTGAGGTGAGATTGTACGAGTTACTTAAACATGGTTGGTGAATTTCCTGATGGCATCCAGCATGGCCCGACATTGGAAAAGCAATGACATGTTCTGCTGGGCAGCAGCCAGAATGTATCGAAGCCACCTAAAACCTGTTCAGTCAATGGAGTCTGGGGGCTTTGAGGCAAGCAAAATACACAAGACTCCATATAACAGCTGCAGTCAGAAAAGGCTGTCTTACTGCAAGGTAATGTGTTGAAAATATTGTCAATTAAGTGTACACTTGAACTGATCTGATGTTTTTAAGTGGGCCTGTTTTAGGTGGCTAAAGTATACTTTTGTCCCCAGCAGTACAATGCTTTGCTGTTTCTCCAAACTGAGGACATGCAGGTAGTTATACAGCATCTGAAGTAGCTCACCCTACTTCACATCTCAGCAAGTCATCTCTCAAATGGTCCAGAATGCTGCTGCAAGACTGTTAACCAGGTCCAGCAGGATGACACACTTTACACACATTGTAAAATCCTTACATTGGCTCCTGACTCGTTTTAGAATTGACTTTAAGGTTCTGGTTATTACATATAGAGCCCTGCGTGGAAATGCACCGGAATATATATGTGACCTTCTCCATCCTTACATCGCCAGTAGGTCACTTAGGTCTTCAGACCAGGAACTACTGGCTGTCCCACGCAGTGGCGGTTCTAGACCAATTTGACTGGGGGGGCCACTGGGGGGCCAGTTATTTTCTGAGGGGGGCACAATAAATGCAGGACGAAAAAGAGAACTAGACAGTATGAAGTAATTGCGCATAAGAAAACAATGGAATACAGTTATTGGTATTTGTTTCACTTATTTATTTCAGATAGATCTTATAGTTATTACTGTTAGCTTCAGCTTAAGTTATAGTGCAATGTTTGCACTAACACCATATTTATATAAAAATAAAGGCAATGAACAGTTACATCTCTACTTTACATAAGGGTGTCTGCACAATCTCACATCACAGCAACAAAATCCTGCGGTTTTTGGCAAACCGAGTACCAGAAAATATACATTTAAAAAAAAAAAAAAAAAAAAAACCGTTTAATTGTTAGGGGGGCCACAGGGGGGGTCAGAGGTCAGTGTTAGGGGGGCACTGGCCCCCCCTAGAACCGCCCCTGATCCCGCGGTCTCGTTTAAAAACTACAGGTGACCGTGCCTTTCAGGTGGAGCTCCAACACGGTGGAACTCTCTCCCTTTAGACAGTCTCTGTAGAAGCTTTTTTTTTAACTACTGAAGAAGACCAATCTTTTGACATTGGCTTTTGTCTCTACTTGTGATGTGTCCTGTCTGTTCCTTTCAGGACTCACGTGGTCTGTGCTGTTTTTATGTTGACCTTAATGTCTGCCTCTTGTTGTTATTGTATTCATGTTTCTGTGGTCTTCATTGTAACTTTTTACTTGTGAAGCACTTGAAAGATGCTATAATTATTATCTGAACTATTCCTCATGTTGAAAATGTTACTTTGGATAACCTCCGCTCTCTCCTGGCTGCAGTGGAGTCTGTTGACTTCCTTCATGTCATGCCTTTATTTGTTTTTGAAAGTTACCATGTAAATGTATTTTTCGTAAAAGTCTTTATAGTTTTCACATTCCATCAAAAGAGAAAACTCTTCTTTATTTTATACATCACGTTTATGACTTCCTCCGGGTCTGATTGATATGTTTGTCTTAACTTTAAAACTTGCATGAATATAATGGAAACGTTTAATAAACATAATAACTGCAAATTAAAGAAACTTATTTTCCTCTTCATAATCTGCATTTTGACATTTACAATTTTATTTGAATGAACAGATAAAACAAACACAAATTGTATTAAATTCAGTAATGATGTGTCATAGCACAAGAGTTCAAAGGTTGAGAGAACTAATAAGAGTAACAATCATAATAAAATAGATAGCTTTGACAGTTTGTGTCCAAAACACTGGACAAGGACTTAAAAACGTGGATGACCTTACATTTTTTGATGTTAAACACGACCAAAACTGAAGTTATTGTACTTGGCCCGAAGAATCTACGAAACAAATTATCTAAGGATATACTAACTATGGATGGCATTAATTTATCCTCCAGTGAGACTGTAAGGAATCTTGGTGTTATATTTGATCAGGATTTATCCTTTAACGCCCACATAAAATCAATTTCAAGGACCGCCTACTTCCATCTACGTAACATTGCCAAAATCAGGCATATCTTGCCTCAAAACGATGCAGAGAAACTAGTCCATGCATTTGTTACTTCAAGGCTGGATTATTGTAACTCTTTATTATCAGGGTGTACCAAGAAGTCAGTCAAGTCGCTTCAGCTGATTCAAAATGCTGCAGCTCGTGTACTAACCAGAGTTAGGAAAAGGGACCACATTACTCCTGTTCTGGCTGCCTTACACTGGCTCCCTATAGAACACAGGATAGAATTTAAAATTCTTCTTCTCGCCTACAAAGCCCTTAATGGGCAGGCGCCATCTTACCTTAAAGAACTCATTATACCCTACTATCCTACTAGGGCATTGCGTTCCAAGAATGCAGGGTTGTTGGTTGTTCCTAGAGTCTCTAAAAGTACAATGGGAGCCAGAGCCTTTTCTTATCAAGCTCCACATTTGTGGAATCAGCTTCCAGTTTGTGTTCGGGCGGCAGACACCCTATCCGTTTTTAAGAGTGCGCTTAAGACCTTCCTTTTTGATAAAGCTTATAGTTAGGGCTGATTAGATCCAGCCCCTAGTTTTGCTGATATAGGCTTAGTTTGTCGGGGGACATCTTACTTCTTCCTTCTCTCTGTCTATACCTGTGTACTCTCACGTTCCGATTAACCCAGCTTCCCCAAATGTCTTTCTTTTTGGTGTCTATATACGCCGGGATCCGGAGTCATGGATGATCCTGCGGTCCTGTGTCCTACATCGCGAGCCCTGGATCTTGAGTCGTGGCTGTGGTCCTGGATCATAGGTCCTGGATGGATATCCTCGTGGATTCATCTTCCTATTATACACACATGCATTTCCAAACATTTGGACTACCTATGTTGCAAATGTATTATCTTTTCAATTTACACACGGCATCTATTGCACGTCTGTGCGTCCTGGGAGAGGGATCCCTCCTCTGTTGCTCTCCCTGAGGTTTCTCCCATGTTCCCTTTAAACTGTGGGTTTTCTCCGGAAGTGTTTCCTTGTACGATGTGAGGGTCTAAGGACAGAGGGTGTCGTATTGTCATACTGATATTCTGTACAAACTGTGAAGACCACTGAGACAAATGTAACATTTGTGATATTGGGCTATATAAATAAACATTGATTGATTGATGTAAAGGAGGGGGAGGGGTATCATTTATGGAGAAGGAAAGGGTTCTTTTAAATCAGGTAGAGCAAAACTGGGAAATCAAGGAGCCAACTACTAAGTTTAAGATTTTAACACAATGTATTCAGGAGAACATACAACGTTAGTAAGAAACTAAAATCATAGCCGTCTAAAATATCATCTCAGTACAAAGATAGTCTAAAACTATTTTAAAATACAATTAAACGCAGTTAAAACAATACAAAGAATTCAAATGCTAAAAGGGTTAAAAGTATTTTCTTCAAAACCAGAGTCTTTCCAGGGCTGCAAAGGTGCTCCGTCGACAGGTGCTGGTCTCTTAATCCCTGTTCGCCTGTGCCTCTGCTGCCTCCTTCAGTTTCTCCTCAATGTCGAGGACGCTTGCTTGGTAGGACATGTCTTCCGAGTCACTTGCTTCAGAAGCGAGGCAAGAATCCTTCCTAGCCTCGGAAAACAAAGAATGGTGGAACAGGCTAACAGGTGCGCGTCATATGTGAGGCTCCGCCTTAAATGGAGTGCGATTTCCGCCAAATATTTGGAGATTGGTCTGTGCGCAAAGCATTGTGGGGATTTTAAGACCGCGGAGGATACACATGTGCAGCCTCGAAGTACGCCGGCCTCGGTAGAATTCCAAGCATCCTGGACATTGGAACAGTCCTTCGGCGGCACTCGATGACGTAGTATGCTTGAAATAGTGGCTCTGGAGCAGCCTTCCTCGACATTGAGAAACACCCTCAGTATCCCTCTGCTGCTCTTCTCCTTCCATGTGTAGGCAGGGCTGTTGGTGCAAATTGGCTCCAGGTGTGGTCACTCATTGTTAATCAGCATGGCAACGACAAACATTTAAAAAATAAAAGCATGCAGGAAGTTAAAACCAGTTAAAAAGTTAAAGTTAAATCACACAATAAAACGGTATAAAACACACACACTTAAAACCATGCAATAATGAATAATTAAAATACATTGCCATGTGACACAGACACCAAGTTGGATGAGAAGCTAATGGACATGTGACAGCCGCTTAGAAATAAAAAATTCAACAGATGCATTTACTGATCAAAGACTGGGCTCAGAGAAATGCTTCAAGCTTCAGTGATCGTTTGTTTCCTTTTCACCAATATTTCATCGGCAACTTTCCTCACATAATGGTTTTCCTTCTTTTGTTGGCAGTTATCCTTTTTCACTATTTTCTGAAAGATATTGAAAAATAGAGGGTAATGAGAACAAATCAATACTCGGAAGCACAAAGACAAACTTGGTAATCACATCTTTGCTTTAAAAGAAACAAATAAGTTTGAAACTAAGCCTTGTGATGAAATGAAGAAAACAAATCATGTTGGAAAATGTTATGAAAGTAATGGCTTAGTATCTCAAAATAATGATTTAAGGTCACCAATTATGCAAAATCCACTTCTTCATGTCTCTTCTACATCAACACGTGTCCCCTCTTCTTCATGTCTCTTCTACATCAACATGTGTCCCCTCTTCTTCATGTCTCTTCTACGTCAACATGTGTCCCCTCTTCTTCATGTCTCTTCTACATCAACATGTGTCCCCTCTTCTTCATGTCTCTTCTACATCAACATGTGTCCCCTCTTCTTCATGTTCTTCTTCATCAACATGTGTCCCCTCTTCTTCATGTCTCTTCTACCTCAACATGTGTCCCCTCTTCTTCATGTCTCTTCTACATCAACATGTGTCCCCTCTTCTTCATGTCTCTTCTACATCAACATGTGTCCCCTCTTCTTCATGTCTCTTCTACATCAAACATGTGTCCCCTCTTCTTCATGTCTCTTCTACATCAACATGTGTCCCCTCTTCTTCATGTCTCTTCTACATCAACATGTGTCCCCTCTTCTTCATGTCTCTTCTACATCAACATGTGTCCCCTCTTCTTCATGTCTCTTCTACATCAACATGTGTCCCCTCTTCCTTCGTGTCTCTTCTACATCAACATGTGTCCCCTCTTCTTCATGTCTCTTCTACATCAACATGTGTCCCCTCTTCTTCATGTCTCTTCTACATCAACATGTGTCCCCTCTTCTCTCATGTCTCTTCTACATCAACATGTGTCCCCTCTTCTTCATGTCTCTTCTACATCAACATGTGTCCCCTCTTCTTCATGTCTCTTCTACATCAACACTGTGTCCCCTCTTCTCCATGTCTCTTCTACATCAACATGTGTCCCCTCTTCTTCATGTCTCTTCTACATCAACATGTGTCCCCTCTTCTTCATGTCTCTTCTACATCAACATGTGTCCCCTCTTCTTCATGTCTCTTCTACATCAACATGTGTCCCCTCTTCTTCATGTCTCTTCTACATCAACATGTGTCCCCTCTTCTTCATGTCTCTTCTACATCAACATGTGTCCCCTCTTCTTCATGTCTCTTCTACATCAACACGTGTCCCCTCTTCTTCGTGTCTCTTCTACATCAACACGTGTCCCCTCTTCTTCATGTCTCTTCTACATCAACATGTGTCCCCTCTGTGGAAAGAGACTCTGAAAGTTTCAGGAACAAAGATTCTCTCTCTTTTTGATCCATTTCTATAAAAACCTGTCTGAAAATGAGCTGATCAGATTTTGGCCACTTTATGATGTCATAACGATGTTTTGTCTTGAGTAACCATTAGCCAATCAGAAACCAAGGTAACCCCCCCCTCCACCTTATCACCTGAATCTCCTCCTAGAGCACCATTGAGTTCTTTGTAACCAAATGTCTCTCAGAGGGGCGTGGGGAGGGGCTCCTTATTTTCATCCAAAGTAACAGACAGAGAATCAGCACTTTGGAAACAGGGCTGAAACAGAGGGGATTATGGGTAATGCTGCAATGATCTGTTTGGTGTTTCAGCCAATCAGAGACAGGCTCTGGATATATCTGAGACCTGTGATATATTGATGAGAAACAGTATAATAGAGGACCTTTAATATCTCCTGCAAATAAATCACTAATCGACCACGTGACATTTAGTTACCTAACCCTAAAGGTAGCTGGAATGGACTTGCTCAGTTTAGAGTCATATTGATTCCTCAGTGTCTGCAGCAATCATTAAACATATCTATTTTGAAATTAGCAGAATAACAAGCCTGAACATTTTCTATATGTCTGTAGTTGCACTTTTTTTTTATGTGCACACACTAACCTACAAGTAATGAAGTTAAGTTTTCATCCTTACAATGAAGGGAAACCACTTCACTGGAAACAAAATGGTTACACATTTTAACAAAATGGTGAAACCGCACTTTAACTAAATCTACATGACATAGATGTCATACGTCTCATTAGAAACCACAACCCACATCTCCTCCTGCCTCTTCATTTCAAACGGGTGGATTTTGTGTGTTTTTTGCTCTGTAACCAAAATAGCATACCCACAAATACCGAGTCATTATTCCAGGAAGGTTTCTCATATGCCGTACTTTAACTTTTTTCTTTCGCTGGCCGCAATGGGCTTGCATAGAAAAACAAACAGTGTACAGAGTTCCTTATAATCACCTGGGAGAGCAGCCATGGCTTCTTCTGTTCTCACGTGAACTTCCTGTAGAAGAAAGCATAACAATGGGTAAAGTTAATACAATGGCTCAATTTAAACATCAGACAGGACATAAATAAAGTCTCCTGCAGTATAATATTGTGCTTTGCAAAGCAGGCTCACCCATGTCATGAAAATGACCTGCAGACACATGACGGCGCTGACTCCTCCAGGTCTCCTGATGTGCCTCTGCTGAGCGCTGCTGAATCTTTGGAACATGCTGGGTTTAGTGGCGCTATAGGAGACGCCATCATGGGACTGCTCATACGGAGAGAGAAGGCGCCTCAGAAGCTCTTTGCCGTGCCGTATGGACCTGGGAGAGGACGGGCATCACTCGTCCCTGTGGCGTTTCGACTGGGGCTGGCTGTCCACATTTAACTCCCCGTGGCGTTTCCTCACACTGAGCGGGGCGGCGACAGGGCGAGAGCTGCCAGAGCCGAGCTTATGCTGGCCTTAGAGCTTCTCGCACAGACGCGGCAGGAAATCCCATTAAGGGAACCGGACTTGTTCTGGCAGACAAACTTGTGGTAGACCTTTAGAAAGTCCTCGTCGAGCTTCTTCGGAGAGTAAGGGGCACGCACTGATGGCAGGGAGGAGTCCGAGGAAAGGTTCGGCCGGAGCCTGTGGCGACTCTTTGCTGCGGAAGCTGACTGAGGGGAACGCAGCTGTTGGTGGGGGGAAATATGGGGGTCTTGAGGGTGACGCATCCTCAGTGGCACAGTTAGCTTTTGTGGCGGGGTGGACAGTAATCTGGGCTTCGTAGGCTCTCTGGAACAGCTTTCCACAGAATGTCTTCTGTGGCTTCTGGAAGAGGCATGAGGTGGTCTGAGGTCGGTCACCCTCCTGGCCTCTAAGGAACTCTTCCTGACAGGAGCACCGTAGATGTCCAGTCTCTCTTTAACAGAGGGGGGGTCCGAAGCATACACAGAGCAGCCATCAGTCTGCAGTGGGTGTGCAGAAACAGAATGCCTTCTAGACCTGGGAGACGCGTCCAAGGAGGCTCTTGCAGCAGGATAGCAAGGTCGTGAAGGACTGAACGTGTTCATGGAGGGCTGTTCTTCAGAGACAGTGAAGGTCTCGTTCCGACAGCGCTGAATAAAATAAACAAAACATTAAAGATATAATATCAGAATCAGAAAACAGGTTTATTACCAGGTAGGTGTACTCGTACGAGGAATTTGACTTGGTGTCGTGGTGCATACAAACAATAATTAAAAACACAGGTAGAGAACTAGAAAAATATACAAAATTATTACAAATATATAGTAAAATATAACAGTATTTACTTTGCAATGGAATGAAATATGGAATAAAAATCAGCTGTAATACAAAATAATGGTGTACAGTGCATTAATGTAATGCAGTCTATGATACGTCAAGACTGAACTGTTGCAATAAACACAGAGGTCTATTTACCTGAGAGGTGTCTGTGATGCTCTGGGCTGTGTGGGAAGTCATATGAAAGTAATCAAATTAATAAATATACAGATTACAAAAATCTCTAAATAGCTATTCACGTTTTAGTTATACTTACAGCTTATTGACTCCTCTCTCAACTCTTCCACGCTCTGAGGAAAAGATAAGTGTTTCATTATAAAAGCCGTACATATAATGAATATCTGAGTTCAGTGAGGAAGTGGATGAACTGCCACCTGAATCAGAGGATTGTATTGTGTGCAGAGTATGCTCAAAGCGACCCAAACCTTTGAGTCCAGCTTGGTGAGCTCGATCTTTGACAGCGTAGCGTTCAAGGGCTTCATCGTGCAAGGAGGCAAGACAAACAACATTCACAATGAGACCAGGCCACGTGGCAATTCATTATAAACCCCTGACTTTTCACTATTTATTCATCTGTCAGATTTCTTGATTGATAATTTAGTCCAAAAAAAAACAGAAATACCTTTTTTTTTTGCAGAAAACTGTACATTTTGATATATGATGATTGGTCGTGCTTTTTACAGAGCCACGGCTTCCACAGATGACTTTTTTTATGGATTGTTTTGTCAAAGCACTTCAGATATTCATTGCTATCGGGATGTTAAGAGCATTCCATGGAATATAACAAAGTGTATCTCGAGGCGGTTTCTCAAACGTACCTACCCCACCTTTAAATAATTGTGGTGGAGTAAAAGTACAAAGTAGCAAAACATTGAAAAAGTCAAGTAAAGTAGCCTACACATATCTCACAATTCTACTTATGTACAGCACTGATTATTAAATGCGTTTGTGATCAATATGATCTGTAACATTTCTTTTTATGGATATGAAATGTACCTACAAATAAAATGAACTGCATTAGCGTTAAAGTGAGTTCAAGCTAACCTCAGCTTTGCTACGTCATGTTAACAGCCGATGGCCTCCTCAACATACCTCGATGATTCGTCCCAGAGACATTTTGTAGTGAACTTTATTAAGAGAGAATCCTTGGCTAAACAACTCGGCCGTTGTTGTTTTAAAATGCCGTTTTCTTGATGTTGATGGATAGTGAAAGCAGCAAGTAGGCCTATAGCTGATTAACAAAAGCGCTTCTCCAATTACCCCAACTATTCCGCAAATTTGACCAATCACCTTAGTCCCTGATGCCTCATCATGATGACGTCGGCTCACTTCCTTGTAAACAGAGGCCCAATCCCAAACCACGCCCTACACACTACCCCTCCGTGACGCAGTGAACTCCGTGGAGTGACACATGAGGCTCCCTCCTGTCAGATGGAGGGAGTAAACACAGCGGCAAGCTTTGGGACAAACTCCCCTCTCTCCGGCAGAAACAGGAAATGCCGTAACTGTATAATAACGGTTTCAAATCAGCATCTCTTTGACAAAATGTAAATTAATAACTCAAATAAAACTCCAAACATCTTTAATTGTGTTTTTTGTAAAGCTCTTTTAGTTTTAAACCTGATGTTTATAAGCTTCTTAGTTTTTGCAACAGTCTGTAAATATACACAACTTTATAATAAAATGCACACATTTACTTTTTTCTAGACTAAACACAGGCATGATCCTAAGTTTAGGCCAGAGTGAGAAAGATGCATGGAAAGATGAAAACATGTGCGACGCAAAAAGATCGCATTTGGCCACAGATATTTCTGCTGAAGTCCGTGCAAATCAATACACGAAAGTGCGGTAAGCTGTTTTGCACCGTGCAATATTGTGGTGGAACACAAAAGAACGTCATGGCTTGACAGGCACTTTTTTGTTGTTGCGTGTGCGTATGTGTGTAGGTCTATGTGTGTGCGCGAGCGAGTATGAGAGAGTAATAAACAAGTTTACAAATTAGAAATATTAAATTAAAATATTAAGCGTGCTGTAAGACGGTGCTTTGTTCAATGTTTTAAGGTGTGTGTGTGTGTGTGTGCCGTCATGTGTGTGTGTGCCATGTGTGGTGGTGGCAGCTCGCCCAGACGTTGAGTGTCTGACAGCTTTTGCAGACCATTGAAGAACATACATGCACACAAAAGTTTATAGCATGATGTGTTTTAAGTGATGCATTTAGCTTATTCCTCACTTTACAGTGGATCCTCGCTCTCTTTATATTGGCTTATATATCTTAGATATGTTGGAATAAATAAACACAGGGTTCGTTACATTGCGTATTTTACTGTTGCAGATGGTTTGGCTGGGAGGCTGTGGCTCAGTGGGTTAGTGCGCTGATCTTTGAATCAGGGGGTAGCAAGTTCGAGTCCCACTGCAGTCAGCATGTCGTTGTGTCCCTGGGACACTTCGCCCCGAGTTGCTCCTGTGGGGATTGTCCACAGTACCGATTCCGAATGTATGTTAGTCGCTTTGGATAAAAGCGTCTAACAAATGACAACTGTTGGTGCGTGGATGATCAAATAATAGTGTTTGATTGTATTGCCTTACGTATGCAGCTATTTGCCTGTGTTTAGAAACATAATTAAACATACCATGGACACACATTCAAACAATTTTCCATGTATTAAACATTGCAGATGAACAATTAACAAGTCTTACAGCTAAAGAAAACTACAACAATAATGTTCTGTATGATGATATCATGGAACCTGGAATTTGAACTCACACCACTTAACAATAAACTTAACAATAAACGACTGAACTGCTGTCCACTTTAGGGTAGGGCCCTTAAAGCATCCAGTGCTGCAGACAGTCCAGCAACCTGGGTATACACTGGCTCTTGATCCCTGCACTTTTACACGTCTTCTTACAATGCCTATGAGATCCTTGATCCGTTTTGTAACGGTGCTGGCTCGTTATGAATGGCACGCTCAAAGAGTTCAGCAATATCCGCATAGTTCCTTGCAATTTCTTGTTCAGCTGCTGTCTGGTGCTCCACAGTGGCAAATGGGTTTCAACAGCGACACTCGTGTCAGAGAGGACCCCACTTCCTGATGATAGCCGTCTGCAGCATCTGTAGCTCTTGTCTCTGTCTCTTTGGGCACCCACCATGAGCAAGTTGATCTGGGATACCCTTACCTTAAAAAAAACACAAAGCCATTGTTAGTGTAATGTTACATATCATGCATATCAATGAACCTCACACAGCGTGTAATCATAGCCTGCCCTTACAAAAAAGTGTACTTGTGCTATTAGTACACTTCTTACAAACTTTAAAAAGTATGTTTTTAATTTGACTGTTTATGTACTTACCAGATATATATGTTTCATGCAATAAGAGCAATCTATAAACTAGATAGTAGATATGTCTTTACTCAGACAGTTATTGAAATATTGTAATATATACATGCCACATTTAAACATTTACATCAACCTAGTGTAAAAAAGAGAAACAAATGTAGGATATAAGTACAACTTATAAAAATACATAAAGAAGGTCATTTGTTATGGGGCTGAAGTAACATTCTGAAAACTATACAAACCTTGGATTCTGTGTGCATTCCAGGACTGCACCATCCGGTCAACTCCAATGTTGGCTACCTGACAGGTAAGAGTGGACACACAATATCGTGTGATGTTGTCTTCGAGGTTTAGTTCCTCCTGGTCAACAAGGTGGTTGAGTGCGCCTTTCAGAGGGTTGTTTACTTCTGGCCACATCCTTTCTATAATATGATTCTGTAATTTAAAGTAAACAAAAATGAGAAGAGTCAAATGTAGAGAGCACATTGTAATTTCCCATAGTTCATTTCCCAATTTCGTTCCCAATTTCCGGCTTTGTATTTGATCCATTTCCTGTTGTATCCAGTTCAAAAGTACTGTGTATCTCTCCTATGTCAAGGAAAAAGATAGCAGTCCCCTAGAGAAGTTTAGTGAACGCCATGGGTCTATTGAATAATGGAATGAGATCAGAAATCTTTTATTTGTCTCGCCACAGGGTAATTTACATGATTACAGCAGATAGAGTGAGGAATAAAAGACAAAAATGGCTATGTGGGGATTGTCCACAGTATTGAGTATGTAAGTCGCTTTGGATAAAAGCGTCTAACAAGTGACATGTCATGTAATGTATGAACACGTTGATTGCAATTCAGATAAAAAAACAACTCGCCTGTGTTGACTTTGTTTGCATGTATGGCTGTCTGCCTGTGTTATTCCGGTAGTCTGCCAATTTCTCCTGCATGAAAAGAGTCAAGTAGAATTCTTTTCCATGGTCTACTCGGATTTGGTCCCACATTCCATATCGTAGGACAGCACTCCTGCAAAACAGCAATACAAAAGTCTTATGACATGTAACAGAATTTCATGTTTGTTGTTACAACCTAAGCATTGCTAAAGCGAATATTGTACGCAGTTAAAATGTTGATCTCATCAATCAATTACCAAGTAACGTACAATATACAGTGGTTACCTGTCAGTAGTTTTCGATTTACAATATTTTTCCCAAATCAAACTGTTCAAATAAAGCTACATTTAGCCATTGTGTTTTTATTTAGCTAAATGTTTACTAAATTATTTACTGTCTGCTGTTTATTAGGTTATTATTATATTATTATAACAGAAACAGGGCACTGAAACTTACTGGTAAACCTCTTGATATATGGTCAGGTTGTTTTTCACTGGCATGGTGGAGTGGCGTACAATGTTGCTGGAGAATCCGTCCACGGCAAGGACGTGGGTCACCCCATACATCACCAGTTTCTCGTTTTGGTCAATGTGTAATTTGTGACCCATGTACTCTGCACTGTATGGCACTGGATTTAAGTTCCTTAATCTCTGAGGAATCAAACGCAATGTTATTGTTCTCACAATATGTTCACAGCAATGTACAATACAGGAAAATCTATGTTTTTTAATAATACCTACACGATACCGATCTGCATGATATGGCTGGTTAGTTTCTCTGAGGACACGACCAACCCTCTGATGCTCGGATTCCTTTTGAGGCCAGGTAACCAGTCATCATTTTTCTTCCTTGGTCCAGTCTGAATTTGTAAACACAAAACAAAAACTAAATAGGACCAAGTTACGTTTTAACCGTTTGTTTTTTAGTTCTAATTGAAACCAAAAAAAAACAGAATAGTTATCTCATTATTATTTACACAATTATGTCCAAAGTTATTAGTGAGTATTTCTGTCACATCCTTGTTAAGCCTCAACTCAGCTCCTACGTCTCAAAGAAAACCCATAACTCAGGGCTCGTTACATGTGTTTGTATTGTGAGAATAATCAATATACAAATGAAACCGGAACTTTAGTCCACTGATGTATTGTTCCCCCACGGACAAATATCGGGGGTAGTAGCTTCCGGAACCGGAAGTTGCATTGTTTTTAGCATTCACAGTAGGATGTAGCATATCAAGCAGCATTAGTGAAGAGATGGATAAAAACGCGTGTAGTTACATACTAAACACACCGTCTCCAACTGCCACTCATCGATGCTAACATAGCAACTGTTACTATATGGTTAACTATCATGTAGCTATTTAAATGCGTATGAATGGATGTGGAATACATAACTATCTCTAATAAAATGAAGAACAAATCTTAAATGACTGCTAATACTTAAACTATTTTCAAAATGTGACACAATCAGAAATGAGCTATCTGAAGTCCACACACTGAGCAACAAGGTGGAGGAACTGCTGGATGCATCCCAAGGCCTGGAAGAAGTCACCAGGAAGATCTCTGACATAGTGGCAGCCAGCCAGGACTTGGTAGCACCAGAAGAGGTATTGTTTTCATCCTCTCTTTGAATAATGCTCAGTGTAACAAACAGTATTTACTATACGCAAGCATTGGGCACACTAGCCAATCAGAAGCAAGGAGGCGCTGGAGACACACCCACTTATGGAAACGAAATATACTTGTTTTAACAGTAAGAACAGAACAACGAAAAAACGAGCTGAATTTCCGTTTTTTCGTTTTGGGGCAAAATTGAAAAACAAAAAAAAGACCCGTTTCTGCTTTTTTTTTTTTTCAATTAGAACGAAAAAACAAACGGTTAAAACGTACCTTCGTCTGACGGTAATCATTTACCAGGACATTGTATTCCGCCAAAATGTACCTTTTTAAATTTCCCGCGGACGGTTGGTGGTTCTAATTATGCAGCTACCGCCTCCGACGCTGTGACTCCAGCCAATCAGATCCACGAAAGCCCTAAAAACCCGCCAAACTGAAGGAAACTAAGCCCGAGGCTCCGACCATAGGTTTCGTTTCTCCTCAGCCAACAGACAGCTTTCAACATGTGGACTACTCTCACAGTTTCTCTCAGGTAATAATCTTACTTATACTTTCATTTTATAACCCCAAGTAGGGGGAATACTATTGAAGAAGATGTAGTTCATTATTTAATATTTAATTCATGATTTTAGGAGGGCTCGTGTATTCTCTGAAGGAAACTTTAATATCTGCTTGTTGAACTCAGAGACTACAGGTTGAACTGCAGGGAGACTAACATGTAACCATTGCAGTTACTTCTACACGATCTGAGTACTTTTACTCAATATTTGAGTACTTTTACTAAGTACAAGATCTGAGTACTTTTACTCAAGATGTGAGTACTTCTACTTTTACTCAAGTACAAGATCTGAGTACTTCTACTTTTACTCAACTACAAGATCTGAGTACTTTTACTCAAGATCTGAGTACTTCTACTTTTACTCAAGTACAAGATCTGAGTACTTTTACTCAATATGTGAGTACTTCTACTTTTACTCAAGTACAAGATCAGAGTACTTCTCCCAGCTCTAATGAAACGCTTGAGCTGAATTGATATGTTCTAACATCACTACAGTGTATGACAGATAAATGTTGAAACTAAAGCTTTTATTTTGAAGAATGTAAAAGGAGGTTCTGGATAAGCCGAGACTTCCGATTCTCCCGCGAGGGTTTGTTTCCCCGCGAGGTTTTGTTTCTCCTCTCAAATCCTTTGCGGGAGAAACTCACGCCTCATTCAGACCAGAAATACCCGTTTATAACTTTTTTACTTCAAGTTTTCGCTGTATTGATCTAATAATGAGCGAGCAGATGCTTACTCTCAAGACTCTTTTACACCTGGCCGTGGGTAAGTTAATTTAGAAAAAGTTACATGTCAACTTCTATGTCAATGGTGTAGGTTGGTACGGTACCGCGTGCATTGGCTTGTTGTTATTTACCTAAACTGTGTTATTGTGATGTTATAAACCTGACATTGATAGTATGGGCTCTGTTCAAGTGTTTAATGTTATGTACTACGTTGAACTTAAGAATCGACCATAGCTTATATATATATATAAGTTGTTGACGTTGGTCAGAGACAAAATGGGTAATGACAGTCGCATTACTGTCTCTTTTTTACTTGGCATGATTTTTTTTAATGACACGCAGTGGTGTAAAGTACATTTACTCAAGTACTGTACTTTACTACAATTTATAGGTATTGTACTTGAGTATTTCCTTTTTTGCAACTTCTACTCCACTTCAGTTCAGAGGTAAATGGTGTACTTTTCTTCCACTACATGTATTTAATACAGTATTAGTTAGTAGTTTAGATGTATTTATTTTTTGAAATAAAACGACTTGTACCACATGCTTTAGATAAAGCTCTAGTCTACTAAAGTAAAAGTCCTGCATTCATAACATGGAAGATGACAGCCGTAATGTTTGCCCGGAAGTGACGTAGGTATTGTCACTCACTATCCGCGCGGCGTTCATTCCCGCGGAGTTTAAAGCAGAGCAGGCGACACGGTTTTATTACATCTTCTTTTGAATTTGAGTTAAGGCGATATCGGTGTAATATTGATCGGGAAGCTGCTCATGGCACAGACTATGTTCATGTTGGCTGCCGCCGGTAAGTTAAACTACAAAGTTAGATATCTACACGGCAAAGTTACACGGTCTGCACGAGTGTGTAGTTATTTTTACATTACATTTAGCTGATATATATATATATATATATATATATATATATATATATATTTACAATATAACGTGTTAGTACTATGTTATTGTACTGACATCGGTACTGTTTTCTCTATTTAAAGGTTACAGGTACAACTTTGAATTTAAGTTTGGAACTCACGTGTTTGTCCGACAATGGGCCTACTATCGCCATTTTATGCTTTTAATGCTGGATACCGATTCATCTTCATCATGAACATATTGTATTTGAGCTTTTAAATCCAGCTTAGAGTTGTCATGTTTGATCTTTTTGTTAAGTACTCAGCTCTTGTACTTGAGTAAAAGTAGAACGTTTTAAAGCTAGGCTAAATGGAATGCTTGTTGATACTATGGGCACTTGTAAATGTCTATAACTATGTAAATGTATCCTGTAAATATAATGTATGATGTCCTTTATTGTTTTATGTTTCATGTGGAACCTATATGCTGCAGGTCTCCCTTGAAAAAGAGATCTATGATCTCAATGGGACCAATCTGGTTAAATAAAGGTTTGAAAGGAAAAAATGAAAGAAGTACTCAGATCTTGTACTTGAGTAAAAGTAGAAGTACCAGAGTGTAGGAATACTCTGTTACAGTAAAAGCATTCAAAATGTGACTCAAGTAAAAGTAGAAAAGTATTCTCATCAAAATATAGTGAAAGTAGTGACAGTGAAAGTAGTCCTTGTGCAGATTGGTCCATTTCAGAATAATATCTATGATATGTTTTATAATGATTGATCATTAAAGTGTTCTCAAAGCTGGTAAAGGAGCAGCTGGTTTGAATGACTTTGTACACTGCAGGGTAGCTGGTGGATTTACTCCAGGTGGAACTAAAGTCTGATTCAACACTTGATTAGATTTCACATCATTCATCCACATCTGTGAAGTAACTAGGTTGTGTCTTCCTGGTCGAATGTACTTATTGTAAGTCGCTTTGGACAAAAGCGTCAGCTAAATGCAATGTAATGTAATGTAATGTAACTAAAGGTATTAAATACATGCAGTGGAGGAAAAGTACACAGTAGCAAAACATGGAAATACTCAAGTAAAGTACCTCATAATTGTATTTGACTACAGTACTTGAGTAAATGTACTTGGTTACTTTACACCACTCTTAGTACTTAGTTCCAATAAAACATGTTAGTATGTTATTAGCCTGACATCAACACTATTTGCTTTATTTAAATATAAGACGTTAAACGATGAAGCAACCTATATTTGAGGCTGTATATATATATATATATATTTATGTGTGGAGAGTGCATCTAGACTATCAAAGTGGATCTCGGGACAAGAGATGGAGCTAAAGCTGGACAATATATTGATATTCAGCTGAAATTGTATTTGATCCTGTTTTTTGGCTCCTTAGTGACTATTTTGAAATGTCAGTTTCTACTGTGTCTGAGTTCGCATTCACACCAGCCGTGTTTAGTCAATCAATGAATTTCTCCAACACACATTATGTTGGGGAAAAACTGAATCCCCTCTGATTCTGCCCTTCTTTCAACTTTCAGCTGCAGATGTCTGGGAAGCTGCCCGCGGTGTCCTCTGTGTCCTTGCTGCTCTTCTTGCTGCTGCTCTCATTACTTCTATCCTGGTGAAACTTCAAGTGATCCGTAAGTCACACATTTTCCCCTCGACAACATTTCTTTATCAGGTGGCAGAAGTACTCAGATCTTGTACTTGAGTAAAAGTAGAAGTACTCAGATCTTGTACTTGAGTAAAAGTAGAAGTACTCAGATCTTGTACTTGAGTAAAAGTAGAAGTACTCAGATCTTGTACTTGAGTAAAAGTAGAAGTACTCAGATCTTGTACTTGAGTAGAAGTAGAAGTACTCAGATCTTGTACTTCAGTAAAAGTAGAAGTACTCAGATCTTGTACTTGAGTAAAAGTAGAAGTACTCAGATCTTGTACTTGAGTAAAAGTAGAAGTACTCAGATCTTGTACTTCAGTAAAAGTAGAAGTACTCAGATCTTGTGCTTGAGTAAAAGTAGAAGTACTCAGATCTTGTACTTGAGTAAAAGTAAAAGTACTCACATATTGAGTAAAAGTACTCAGATCTTGTACTTGAGTAAAAGTAGAAGTACTCAGATCTTGTACTTGAGTAAAAGTAGAAGTATTCAGATCTTGTACTTGAGTAAAAGTAGAAGTACTCAGATCTTGTACTTGAGTAAAAGTAGAAGTACTCAGATTAGGGCTGTACCCGAGTAGTCGTTCGTTGGAGTACTATTCGGGTTTCAATTTCGTTATTCGTTTTGTTAGTTTTTTCATTTTTCCCCTCGTTTTTTTTTTCTCAAATTGAATTTATTGAAATCTCCAATATGAACATAAGAGCTTGTTCGGGGGGCGCTAACACTGACACCATAAACTTTATCGTTTACTTTCTCATTCTTTATATGTAGATATTACTTTTCTCCGTTAATCTCCGTCACGTTGTTTCCATAGCAACAACAACTTCCTGTCAACAGCGCTACCTCTCCTTCAAAATAAAAGCATGTCCATAAATAGGAAGCCAAGCCAAATTGCACTTAAGACATATACAACTGCAACGAAAGTAACAAACACAATGCGATATCCTTTTCAATTTCAAAGAACACAAATTGGGTTAATATCTATAAAACAACAATACTGTAGAATAACTAAATGAATGCCGTGAATACACCAAAATACACGTTCTGAAACGGTTCGCTGCTGATTACTATGCCCACCCCCCCTGCGCGGGCCGAATATTCGCTGCTGATTACTACCGAATATCCGGAGCCCGAAAAATGGTCTCAAGGCTTATTTTCTGTATTTCTGTTTAAGAGGAACATAAAGAAACTGCAGAAAAGAGAGAACCTTGTTCCCTAATAAGACCCTTTCCATTGAAACAGAGAAGGAGGAACAGAGCAAGAGCAAGGACTCGGGAGCACCTGCTCCTCCAGCTGAGGGACATCCCGGTAAATGTCCTTTCAATATTTAAGAAATGAAAGAAAATACATGTTTCACTTTTTAAATATTTAAATCAATGAATTTCTCCAACACATATAATGTTGGGGGGAAACTGACCCACCTCTGATTCTGCCCTTCTTTCAACTCTCAGCTGCAGATGTCTGGAAAGCTGCCCTTGTTTGTGTCTTTACTTGTATCCTGGTGAAACTTCACGTGATCCGTAAGTCACACATTTTCCCCTCGACAACATTTCTTTATCAGGTGGCAGAAGTACTCAGATCCTGTACTTGAGTAACAGTAGAAGTACTCAGATCTTGTACTTGAGTAGAAGTAGAAGTACTCAGATCTTGTACTTGAGTAACAGTAGAAGTACTCAGATCTTGTACTTGAGTAACAGTAGAAGTACTCAGATCTTGTACTTGAGTAACAGTAGAAGTACTCAGATCTTGTACTTGAGTAGAAGTACTCAGATCTTGTACTTGAGTAGAAGTACTCAGATCTTGTACTTGAGTACCAAAGTAGAAGTACTCAGATCTAGAGTAAAAGTAGTCGTTGTGCAGATTGGTCCATTCCAGAATAATATATATGATATGTTTATAAAGATTGATCATGAAAGTGTTCTCAAAGCTGGTAAAGGAGCAGCTAGTTTGAAAGACTTTTCACATTTCTTTTACTGTGTTTGAGACATTAAGGCCGCATTCACATCCAAAAGTCACTTCTCTGGTTTCATTTTTCAGAAGGTTCGGTTTGCGTTCCCACGGGCAAAACTCAAACCGAGTATAAACTTTAAACACAAGTCATGTGCTCGGAAATACAGTTCAGCCATTGGTCAGACATTAAGGGGGGAAACGCAAATCTCTGCAATTTCTACCGTAGCTTTGGAGCCGGTTATTTTCATGCTGCTGTTCATCTGGAGAGCATATCATCAACTGACTCTAGCAGACTGATGATTACATTATAAACATTACAACACAATGAGACGTTCTGCAGTCAGGAGGAGGTTTCACCGACGACAGCTGGCTCTGACTTCTATGTGTAGTTTTTAGTATGATAGTTGTTTCTACTTTACACCGCACTGGTCAACACTTCGTTCTGCTTCACTCTTTCACTAACGATGTTGAAGACATCCACGTTCTTGTGACTCGTGAATACTACGCCTCCTGTGTTTTGGTGCGGACTGCGTTCACACAGAGATGATCCGCTCCAGAGTTCACTAGCCAGCGCTCTGAGACCACCTCTTATAGGACCAGGGTCCGGTTGTTTAGTTCACTGCAGAGGTCTCAGACTGCGTTCACACCGACTGGAGGCTGCTGTATTTCTTAAAGCATATTCAAGTATCAAGCATCATTGACCTACATTTGATTGATTATACTGACTTATAACTGAACTGATGAGGCAGTAAACCTCTAGTGAGCGGCCCAGTGCTTGGTATCTTTTTCTGTATGTGGCCCTCTGTGAACAATGTTTGGACCCCCCTGGGCTAAAGCGTCTAACACGGTTTTCTCCATGTTTCTCACAGGGATTGGTAAGAAAGGAGGAGATCCGGTGGTGAATGGTGAGGAACTGAAGGAGCCGAGGACCGGAGCCGCAGAGGGGGGTGAAGATCAGCAGAAAGAGGGGTCAGAGGTCAAGGACCACAACAATGAACCCAAAGAGCCCTCACACAAGGTTTAAAAAGCTAGGGCTGGGCAATATATCGATATCATATTTGTTTCATTTTATAAGACCAGATATGGTGATAGATTTCTGACATCGTAATATCCCACAGGTAGGGTCGGTAAGAATGGAGAAACCAGCTCGAGTGCGCTAGAATTTGAAAGTACGCAGCCGAAAACAATCTGCCCCTTCCTTCAGACTTCCTTACAGAGCCCCTCCTCCAACACACACGAACGCGCACATGACCAATGAGGGCACGAGATCAGTTTGTGCCCCGATGGAAGGCTGACAGGCAGGTAGGCCATCCAGTTACTTTAGCCGGGCCGGCTCAGATGATTGGTCGTGCTTTTCACAGCGCCACAGCTTCCACAGATGACTTTTTTTAATGTATTTATTGTCAAAGCATTTAATATATTCATTGCTATCGGGATGTTAGGAGCATTCCATGGAATATAACAAGTGTTTCTGAAGTGAATTACATACCCCACCTTTAAGTGAAAATATGTAATTTACAAATTAGCATCATCTGTTTTTACCCACTAGGTGGAGATATCCAAATGATTTTTAGAACACAACAAATATAAGTCCTGCAGTTTCATCACAATAATGATATCTGTATTGGGTCAGAACATATCGTGATATATGATCCATACCGTCAAGCCCTAGAATAAACCCATAACATCCATCAGACTGTTTAACACCTGCTTTTGAAAGAACATTCATCTGTTTGCAATTTATATATCAATCAATATTCCAATGACTTGTATATAGACTAATCTGGACTATTTATATTCTATTTTATTTGTATTTACTATTTTATCTGTTATTGTGTTGCACTGTGGGAGGAGCCTGTGACCTCAGATGTTCATTGACATATCTAAACTGTAGCTATGAACACATGAAACTTAAAGCATTGAAACTTGAGCCGTATAAGGTTTAAAATAAGTAATTCCTGATTATAAATAATTAGACTAATCTAATATGTGCTTTACATTACATATTGCATATATCACATGTAATACTGTGGACAAAACCCACAGGAGTGATGACATGACATTACATTTAGCTGAGGCTTTTATCCAAAGCGACTTACAATAAAGATTCAGACTCCGAACAACAAGGAGAGTGCAGATATATTCACTTCAGGCAAGGCCATAGTTAGTGCTGGAGATGTAATCAAAGTGTAGATCAAATCAATTCTGTTTTTGTATTTACGTTAACATTTAAAAAAATAATCTAAGTATCAGATCCGGTTCATTCAAATTATTAGTCTAAAAAAAAAGGCCTTAATTGGCATCAAAATGTCTTAAATCAATCTTTCAAATGTTTTTTAAACTCCGAAAGAAGGGAAGGATTTTAATAAAATGTTCATTTCTTTGTATTTTCTCCAAATGGTTATTGTAAAATGATTGTCTGTGTTATGTGTAATGAATTGTCAATGCTTTTATCTGGTTAAATAAAGGTTAAATCATTTCTTTTAAATTGGTCTTGGTTTGAGTGTCTGGAATCTGACCCTCGTTGAATTGTAAGAACTCTGTTATGAAGTCTGCATCACAGTACATCCCAATGTTAATAAAAGCACACAGAAGCTGTACACGTTTTTAGGGAGTTTGTTTTATTTTAAATAAACACAAATATAAAATTAAAACCTATAATTTCACACAAACCATTTTATTTAAAAAAAAGAAAGAACTATTTTACATAAATATAGTTTTTACTGTAATTCACATTAATTGCAGCGGAGGGCGCTCTCCTAATCCGTGAAGAGAGGGCTGTCATCTCCTTCCACATTCAAATATGTGGTTTGTGGTGCCTGTGTTTTTAGAACTGGACACAAACTATATAACCCAAATAATAGATTTAACAGAAACCACTGGTTTTTACCGCTATTTACATTCATTCCAACTGTCTACATTTAAATACTCAAGGCCTCAATCTAACACCTCAACGCCTTACCTTAGCCTGACTCTCCTTGCCTTTCTTCATCCATCATCATTTTAAGCAGCTGTTTTGAGACCACATGGTATCACTTGGCTCTGCTGAGGTGGAGGAGACAGGAGCGCTTGATGCTGCTGCAGGGCTCTGCTGAGGTGGAGGGGACAGGAGCGCTTGATGCTGCTACAGGGCTCTGCTGAGGTGGAGGGGACAGGAGCGCTTGATGCTGCTGCAGGGCTCTGCTGAGGTGGAGGAGACAGGAGCGCTTGATGCTGCTGCAGGGCTCTGCTGAGGTGGAGGGGACAGGAGCGCTTGATGCTGCTGCAGGGCTCTGCTGAGGTGGAGGGGACAGGAGCGCTTGATGCTGCTACAGGGCTCTGCTGAGGTGGAGGGGACAGGAGCGCTTGATGCTGCTGCAGGGCTCTGCTGAGGTGGAGGAGACAGGAGCGCTTGATGCTGCTGCAGGGCTCTGCTGAGGTGGAGGGGACAGGAGCGCTTGATGCTGCTACAGGGCTCTGCTGAGGTGGAGGGGACAGGAGCGCTTGATGCTGCTACAGGGCTCTGCTGAGGTGGAGGGGACAGGAGCGCTTGATGCTGCTACAGGGCTCTGCTGAGGTGGAGGGGACAGGAGCGCTTGATGCTGCTACAGGGCTCTGCTGAGGTGGAGGAGACAGGAGCGCTTGATGCTGCTGCAGGGCTCTGCTGAGGTGGAGGGGACAGGAGCGCTTGATGCTGCTGCAGGGCTCTGCTGAGGTGGAGGAGGCAGGAGCGCTTGATGCTGCTGCAGGGCTCTGCTGAGGTGGAGGGGACAGGAGCGCTTGATGCTGCTGCAGGGCTCTGCTGAGGTGGAGGGGACAGGAGCGCTTGATGCTGCTGCAGGGCTCTGCTGAGGTGGAGGGGACAGGAGCGCTTGATGCTGCTGCAGGGCTCTGCTGAGGTGGAGGGGACAGGAGCGCTTGATGCTGCTACAGGGCTCTGCTGAGGTGGAGGGGACAGGAGCGCTTGATGCTGCTGCAGGGCGGGGCTGAGGTGGAGGAGACAGGAGCGCTTGATGCTGCTACAGGGCTCTGCTGAGGTGGAGGAGACAGGAGCGCTTGATGCTGCTGCAGGGCTCTGCTGAGGTGGAGGAGACAGGAGCGCTTGATGCTGCTGCAGGGCTCTGCTGAGGTGGAGGAGACAGGAGCGCTTGATGCTGCTGCAGGGCTCTGCTGAGGTGGAGGGGACAGGAGCGCTTGATGCTGCTACAGGGCTCTGCTGAGGTGGAGGAGACAGGAGCGCTTGATGCTGCTGCAGGGCTGTGCTGAGGTGGAGGGGACAGGAGCGCTTGATGCTGCTACAGGGCTCTGCTGAGGTGGAGGGGACAGGAGCGCTTGATGCTGCTACAGGGCTCTGCTGAGGTGGAGGGGACAGGAGCGCTTGATGCTGCTGCAGGGCTGAGGTGGAGGGGACAGGAGCGCTTGATGCTGCTGCAGGGCTCTGCTGAGGTGGAGGAGACAGGAGCGCTTGATGCTGCTGCAGGGCGGGGCTGAGGTGGAGGGGACAGGAGCGCTTGATGCTGCTGCAGGGCGGGGCTGAGGTGGAGGGGACAGGAGCGCTTGATGCTGCTGCGGGGCTCTGCTGAGGTGGAGGAGACAGGAGCGCTTGATGCTGCTGCAGGGCTCTGCTGAGGTGGAGGGGACAGGAGCGCTTGATGCTGCTACAGGGCTCTGCTGAGGTGGAGGAGACAGGAGCGCTTGATGCTGCTACAGGGCTCTGCTGAGGTGGAGGGGACAGGAGCGCTTGATGCTGCTACAGGGCTGAGGTGGAGGAGACAGGAGCGCTTGATGCTGCTGCAGGGCTCTGCTGAGGTGGAGGAGACAGGAGCGCTTGATGCTGCTACAGGGCTCTTCTGCTGAGGTGGAGGGGACAGGAGCGCTTGATGCTGCTGCAGGGCTCTGCTGAGGTGGAGGGGACAGGAGCGCTTGATGCTGCTGCAGGGCTCTGCTGAGGTGGAGGAGACAGGAGCGCTTGATGCTGCTACAGGGCTCTGCTGAGGTGGAGGAGACAGGAGCGCTTGATGCTGCTGCAGGGCTCTGCTGAGGTGGAGGGGACAGGAGCGCTTGATGCTGCTGCAGGGCTCTGCTGAGGTGGAGGGGACAGGAGCGCTTGATGCTGCTACAGGGCTCTGCTGAGGTGGAGGAGACAGGAGCGCTTGATGCTGCTGCAGGGCTCTGCTGAGGTGGAGGGGACAGGAGCGCTTGATGCTGCTGCAGGGCTCTGCTGAGGTGGAGGGGACAGGAGCGCTTGATGCTGCTGCAGGGCTCTGCTGAGGTGGAGGAGACAGGAGGAGTATCTGTGACCATCAAGAGATGCATTATATTTGCTAGACCTAAGACATAATGTAGAAATCAGATTACAGGAGCAGCTCACAATAGCATATATTGCCTCCATGTCCAACGTATGCACTCATCTGTATGCACACACTTTTCAGAAGGTCGAAATATCTGTATTATAAATCCTGTTTGGTCTTATCTAATATTATACTGTTTTGAGATACAGGATTATTGATTTTCATGATCTGTAAACTGTCATCACAATTAAAACAAAAAAGGCTTGAAATATTTCACTTAATTCATAATGAATCTAGAATATATGAATGTTTCATTTTAAATTAAAGAAAAACAGTTCTATGATAGTTATTCTTTTAGATGCACCTGTAGATTCAGCGACTCACCAGATGGCAAAGAAGCAGTTACATACAGTGTGATATAGCACATTAAAGATAAAGGCTAAGGTATGCAGTATTTACAGTAGTGACGAGCATTTTAACACTGATGTAACCTTTACACTATTGAACATGCATAAACTCTAAATAATGACCACCTCTCTTGACATCTAGGCGCTTGAGAGTGAGTCAGAGGCAGAGCACAGGGACAGTGGAGAGAGGTCCGTTGCTGAGGTGTGTGATGAAAGGGAAATGACAGTTTAGAGTCAATTGTGATGTGGACTCTCATCCCAGAATGTTAAGGAAGTCAGTGGAGATATTGAACAGGAAGCATTTCAGTCAAGGGGCATCATGTGACCAATATAGACAGAAGAGCAACATTTAAGTCAATGATACCATTCCTAGGTGAACTTAACATCTGTACGGAGTCAGATCAGTCTCAATGTTAATAAATGCTCACAGAAGGATTCACACATCTATTTTGCGATTTATATATAATTCAATTCAATTCAAATTCAATTCAAAACCTTTATTTATACAGATAAAACCCATTGAGATCATAGACCTCTTTTACAATGGTGACCTGCTTCAATTAGTTCCAAACATTAATACAAACATGACAGAAAACAAAGGACATTATATGATACTACAGTTTGTATACTAGTAGCATTTACAGACACCAATATTTTCTGATTGTATAGCGTCTATCCTAGCTTTAAAAACATGAAATGGAATCAAACTGCTTAGCTTCCATTCCTTTTGTAGACTGTTCCATGCTAGCGGCGCTGCGCATCTAAAAGCTGTATTTCCTAATACAGTCCTAGCAGTTGGCACATGTAATACAACCACAGCTTTAGATCTCAGGCAGTAGCCATTTACAATACGCTGTGAGATCAGGGAACAGATGTAAATATATATATAGATATAAATGACTCCACAACAATATCTCTCAACGCACTCACAAATATTTATTAATGTATATAAATGTACAAAAAATGGGCATTTAAACAGCTTTTTATTCATTCAAAGACGGCTCTGAATTAATAATCAAATGTTTCCTTTCTTTACAACTGGATGAAATTACAAAATGTACCCATCATTTTCCTCATGCTAGTATAGCCACATAAAAGTATCAAACCACACCCCCCCTACAAAATGTCCCCGCCACATTCAGGATGCTTCCTACGCCCATGCTCTAAGGCAATACGATAAAAGCCTACAACTATAAATGATGGAGGGGATGTAAAAGGAATAGCATTTTAATGATTATCATAGCCTATTACTGCAAGCAGCCGGCAGGGCGAACATTGGCTCGCCTCAACAGATGTCGATGAAAACAGGTGAGGTAACATCTGAATAATCTTTCCAAATGTCCCTGAATTTAAGGTGGGAGTAACGGTAATTGACTTCAACTCGAAATATAACTATTGATTAGCAAACGTTATTTTTTAACATTTTCTAACAAATCGTGGCTAATAATAAAAAGCCCAATAACTTCTCTGCACACCAAGCTTGAAAGAGACCCTTCATATTTCCCCTTATTATAACCAGAGGCTCCGTTTGAAGGAATGAGCTGCCAACACTTTATCAAGATAAAAGAAACACTACGGAGAGCTGGGGTTTAGGCTGTTGGTGTTTTCTCAAAGCATATTCAAGTATCAAGTCAAAGTCATCATTTGATTGATTTACTAACTTATGAGGCAACCTGATCTCTAGTGAGAGGCCCAGCGCTTCCTGTGTTGTTCTGTATGTGGCCCTCAGTGAAGAAAGTTTGGACCCCTGGAGTTCCTCATAAAGTGTCCGGTGGAAAGTCTCTTTACATAATAACAGGTTTTAGTGAATGATGTCAGAGTTATTCTCTCCTGCTACCTGATGAGTGTTTTAAACCGTTCATCTACTGCCTTCGTCTCTCTGTCAGGAAAGGTGGAGGACCAGCAGCAGGTCAGTGGTAGTTCACAGTCATTCATCCTTGCCAGTGCCCTGCCCTTGAGTGCTGAGTCTGCCTGTGATGCAAGTGCGGTGGTAAGAGGTATTGGAATGGGTTGTGTGCCGCACAAGATCCAGGTCCAGTCTAAACTGACTACTGGTTTCTTTCCAGTTGCTGTGCTCCCCAAGTTTCCTGTCGACGGTGTGGATGTCATAGTGAGTAATGATATAGCCGGAGGTAAAGTCAGAGTAATTATCCTCATCGTGGAGCTTACTGTAGAGCTCGTAACATGCGTGTCGCACGTGCTCATTCTGTTTCTCTTCCAGGTCCCAACACTAAGAGATTGTGTTTCTCTTGTCTTGACCCTGGTCATACAGTGGCAGAGTGTGCATTCTGCCATTCAGTAGTGAAACTTGCAGGCCACGACGACCCGTTGGAGTTGATCTGCTCTGTCGAACTCATCGTTGGTAAGCACACTGAGTTCAATACGGAAACTTAGTGTTAGAACAATCTCACTGGTCCCCGGCTTGAGCTTCAACATCAGGATCCATGTATCTGTGATCCTCTCCAGAATGGAAGTCATCACATACAGAGCATCAACTAGTTCCTGAACAGTGTCCTTCACATGCTGATATCCAAGAGAGGGAGTTACACAGTCACAAGATGGAGGAATAGAAAGCAGTACTCAATGTTTACTTCAGATTAGCTCCATGTCAGAAATGAGCATGCAGGTGCTCTAAAGACCAGAAACCACACCATGTGACAAATACCTGAGATGATCAGCTACCAGATCAACAACAGGCTAACTTAGCATGTTGGCTCCTCCTGTTACTTTATTCTCTTGTAGCAAACATACATGTTGGAGCTATATATATATATATATATATATATATATATAAGGGTCGTCAGACTTCTGGGTCTTTTACAGCATTGCCATTATATCCTCGTATCTTTTATTTTGAAATATGTTCTTTAACTTCCGGTCCACCGGACTGCTTTTCTTCATTCTTCAATACAAAACGGAACATTGAATGAAGTTGTTATCAAAAACCAAAATCAGACCGTTTTTTTTATTAGGTCTTCTTGTTATCCGTTTTTTGATTCAGACAACATAAACAGCAAAACGGCTTTGGTTTCACGTTTTTGATTTAAAACGAAAAAAGGCTGGTATTTTCATTTTTCTAATTTTTTGGTTCAAACGAAAAATCAAACTAACAAAACGTACACTTACCTTTTTTTAATTACGTTTTCTCGTTATCCGTCTTTTTATTCAGACAACAACACCTGAAAAACGGCTTTGGTTTCCCGTTTTTTCGTTTTAAACCAAAAACGGAAAAAGGCTGGTATTTCCGTTTTTTGGCTTTTGGTTTAAACGAAAAATCAAACTGACAAAAAGTACACGGACCGCGTAGCTCTCCTACGCACTCGTTACTGAACCGCACAGGTCACATGGTGATGAAAACGAGGAGGCGTTAGGCTTGTTTGAGACAAGCGAGGCCTGAGCAGTTGCGATCAACGTCTTGCTCGTGCGTTGCATGATGGTTAGTCATTTTGTCCGACTTGCTCTGGAGGCTCGCCTACATGAGACGTTGAAATCTCGCGGGACAAAGACGCCCGCAGCCTTGAGAGCGAGGCGCGGCGAGGCGGAGCAGTTTCTCTCCACGGGCTGCGGAAGCGAAATGCTTGATGGGAAACGACTCGCTGGTATCTCGAGCTGAGCGCTCATTGGTGGGTTTTACCACGTGCTGGTGATGAAACTCTCCAATTGGCTCGGCAAAAGTTTGTTGTTGTTTTATGTCAGTTTTACGCCCCCCCCCCCCCCATTAACATTTTTCATCATTGTTCCACAATATTTATCATCATTAAATTAATATCTATATATTTTATACTATACTTGCACTGCTTACCGTTTTCATACTTTATATATCTTAGCATATTCATACACACTGTTCATACTGCTCTCAGGCTGCTGTGTATATCTAGTGTATTCATACCCCTCACTGTTTATTCATCATTCAATTCATTCTATATTTTATTCTGGAGATTGTGTACATTACTTTTCACTTTACTGCTTGTTGCACCTGGTTAGAAGCTAAAGTGCATTTCGTTGTCTCAGTACCTGTAATATGTGCAATAACAATAAAGTTGAATCTAATCTTGAGCAGGAACAAATGTATTTACTTAGTACATATCTGACATTAACGATTAAACACTTGTGTGCATTCTTTATAAATGCAAACCGAGTCAAACCGACTCCGGAGGTGGCGGTATGCACCTTCAAGCTGTTTGCAATCCGCCAAATAACCGAGAGAAGAAGACGAAGAAGAAGATGAAGAAGCCGACTCGGAGCTGTCCGACTTCAGGCGAGCTTTTTGAGACCTCCCCCAGCTGCGATCGGCTATTCTCGTCTGCTTTCGAGGCGAGCCGCAACGCGTCTCAAACAAGCCTGTGTCTCCAGGGCGGCTCTCCTTGTGCAGAGGAGCCAGCATGCAGTCATTTCCAGACCAGAAGCCACTCTGGTCCGCGGGGTTAGTTCGGAAGTCACATTCAGGACATAAACGTTTCTCCTGGATTGATGATGAAGAAACTCTTATTTTTCTTGCTGGTTGCTGAAAATATCTCAGGTGAGTCGCTGACTTTATTTGAGAGTGCACATTTGTACTGAACATTTAAATGAAGATCAGATATTTTATATCATGACATCTTGACTATTGTCAGTGTCTTTTAACCTGTTCAAGCTTCTCACAATTGACCGGAGTATTAGCTGAGTTTAAGAGGTTCTGTATTCTCGCTTCAGAATTTAGAATATATGTTATTACTTTGCCAGCATGATCTGGATCCAGATTAGGCTTCATTAAAGTACTTTCATCGTTTTAGCATAACTTTGAATCCAATGCTTTGCTCTTGTATTGGCATAGATCGTTTGGACAGTACATGTTCTCCTCTGTTGCCAAATGTTTTAACCCTTAAAAAAAGATTTGGTGTATTAGCTTGATAAGTTTAAATAGAGAAGAGATGTGCTTTTTATTAGAGCATTTTACTGAAGAATGACACCAACCAATCATCTGTAATGATTTCCTGTGCCGCAGCAAGTGTTGAATTACCGCTCGGTAGTGTGTGTGTGTGTGTGTGTGTGTGTGTGTGTGTGTGTGTGTGTGTGTGTGTGTGTGTGTGTGTGTGTGTGTGTGTGTGTGTGTGTGTGGTGTGTGTGTGTGTGTGTGTGTGTGTGTGTGTGTGTGTGTGTGTGTGTGTGTGTGTGTGTGTGTGTGTGTGTGTGTGTGTGTGTGTGTGTGTGTGTGTGTGTGTGTGAATAGGACCAAAACGTCAGGCAAGAAAGCAGATGAAACACACGGTGCTTCACCATCAGTCAGTTGTAGTTCTCACTCTGAGACTCTTTCTCACTGCACTGATAATAAAATGGGATTCTCACCACAGAGCTGCTGATTCTTTTACTGTCTGCAGGAACCTGAGGAGAAGTTTTACAAAATGTTAAATGTGTTTTTAAGTCGAGCCGTACTTGGCACTTTCCACATAATAGTCTGTATGTTTTATTAGATTGTCCAAAACTGGTGTGGCAGCTGGTGTTTCAATGTATTTTCTAAGGTGCAACTGCCATTACAATATTTGTCTATAGGTCCGCGGTGTTCTTCACTGTGTGTGTGTTCTTCACTGTGTGTGTGTTCTTCACTGTGTGTGTGTGTGTGTGTGTGTGTGTGTGTGTGTGTGTGTGTGTGTGTGTGTTCTTCACTGTGTGTGTGTGTGTGTGTGTTCTTCACTGTGTGTGTTCTTCACTGTGTGTGTGTGTGTGTGTTCTTCACTGTGTGTGTGTGTTCTTCACTGTGTGTGTGTCGTGTGTTCTTCACTGTGTGTGTGTTCTTCACTGTGTGTGTGTGTGTGTGTTTCTTCACTGTGTGTGTGTGTGTGTGTGTGTTCTTCACTGTGTGTGTTCTTCACTGTGTGTGTGTGTGTGTGTTCTTCACTGTGTGTGTTCTTCACTGTGTGTGTGTGTGTGTGTGTTCTTCACTGTGTGTGTTCTTCACTGTGTGTGTGTGTGTGTGTGTGTGTGTGTGTGTGTGTGTGTTCTTCACTGTGTGTGTATGTGTGTGTGTTCTTCACTGTGTGTGTTCTTCACTGTGTGTGTGTGTGTGTGTTCTTCACTGTGTGTGTTCTTCACTGTGTGTGTGTGTGTGTGTGTGTGTGTGTGTGTGTTCTTCACTGTGTGTGTTCTTCACTGTGTGTGTGTGTGTGTGTGTGTGTGTGTGTGTGTGTGTTCTTCACTGTGTGTGTTCTTCACTGTGTGTGTGTGTGTGTTCTTCACTGTGTGTGTTCTTCACTGTGTGTGTGTGTGTTCTTCACTGTGTGTGTTCTTCACTGTGTGTGTGTGTGTTCTTCACTGTGTGTGTGTGTGTGTGTGTTCTTCACTGTGTGTGTTCTTCACTGTGTGTGTGTGTGTGTGTTCTTCACTGTGTGTGTTCTTCACTGTGTGTGTGTGTGTGTGTTCTTCACTGTGTGTGTTCTTCACTGTGTGTGTGTATGTGTGTTCTTCACTGTGTGTGTGTTCTTCACTGTGTGTGTGTGTTCTTCACTGTGTGTGTGTGTGTGTGTTCTTCACTGTGTGTCAGAGTCCTGCATCGGGTCGGGTACCCGCGGGTGACCCGCAAAAAAGGTGATTCGCGGGTGGTATTTTTTCAAACACTTTTTTCCGGGTTCGGTTCTGGGTAAAACAAAGATGATGCGGGTCGGGTCGCGGGTGTTGCGTAATAAATATATTAAAATAATAGTAATTTAGTTTAATGTTTAAATCTTCAGACCTCTCCCCCGCGGGACCGCGCATAATCATAACCTCTTAACATCACCACCTCAGCCATTCGAAATGGCTGAGGTGAAGCTCTCGAGAGGAGAATACAGCATTTTCAATAACACTTCCTCAAGAGCGAAATCCAACGTCTGGAGGCTTTTGGTTCCTAGATGGAGAAAAGAACCAACATCCCACGCTTTTTGAGACAAATATGCAACTGCGTGTGTTAATAATTGCACGTTTTCACTGCTCATAGGCTATGCGGGTTCGGGTCGGGTTGCGGATCTTGTGCCGACGGGTCGGATCGGGTTGCGGAACTAATTGGCAATATGTGCGGGTAGCGGGGCGGGTTCGGTATTGCACGTCGCGGCTGCGGGGCGGGAGCGGGTCTTGAAAATCAGACCCGTGCAGGACTCTGCTGTGTGTGTGTGTGTGTTCTTCACTGTGTGTGTGTTCTTCACTGTGTGTGTGTGTGTGTGTTCTTCACTGTGTGTGTGTGTGTGTGTGTTCTTCACTGTGTGTGTGTTCTTCACTGTGTGTGTTCTTCACTGTGTGTGTGTGTGTGTGTTCTTCACCATGTGTGGTGGTGGCAGGGATTTTAGCTTTTGCAGACCATTGAAGAACATACATGCACAAACATTTTTATAAGTGTACAGGGAAGGGAAACCCCCAAAAAGCATTATAGGCAGGACTGCACATAACTGGTGCGCATGCGCACCTACGCCAACAAAAGAAAAAAGGCGCATTTGCGCACCAACATTGAGAGAGAGGGAGAGGGAGAGGGAGAGAGAGAGAGAAGAGAAAAAAGAGAAGAGAGAGAGAAAGATATTTGCGAGTTGCATATGAACTCAGGGCCGGCCCGTAGCACTGGCGTAATAGATGTTCGCCTCGGGCGCCAGATCTGTGGAGATGCTGCGCTGGCAGCTCTGGGAGGGAAAAAAACATTTTTGACCGTTGGGGCTCATCCTAATTTTCGGTCTTGATGTAACAATATTCATAATTAAGTAAATGTACACCCTTTTCACCCCAGTTACACGTTTCATTTGCCCTGTACGATGGGCGCTGTAAGTGATCAACGTGGGGGATGTTGGCTTATCTGGCGCCCGCAGCTCACAGCCAAAGTGCGAGGGAGAGAGGGAGAGAGGGAGAGAGGGAGGGTGCACCGGTACCGGTGTTGTGCCGTAGATTGAAGCCCTGTTCGCGGGGACGCGCAAACGTGACGTTATCGCCTGTATTGAGCGTTCGTCTAGTTTAATAAACTTTTCTCTCTCTTTTGAATGATATATCAGATTAAACAGCAAACGGCTGAATAAATAATGTGCATACAATTGCGAGGAGGCTCGTTTTAAGGACACTTTTCAGATCTGTCACAATCTTCATATTGGAATAAACTTACGTTTTTGAGTGCAGTCCCACTCTGTTATATTCCTCCTTCCTACAGAACAGGCAATGACAGGATAATATGTGATTTGTCAGTATAGTCCTATTTCTTAAAACCTTCTCTGTTGTTTAAGTGTCTGATAACCACGAATAGTAAGCAATGATATAACAGTAATGATATCACATATATGATCATATATATATATATTAGGGCTGTCAAACGATTACAATTTTTAATCAGATTAATCACAGTTTAAAAATTAATTAATCATGATTAATCACCATTTGAACTATGTCCTAAATAAGCCATTTATTTATGAATATTGTTGTGGGAATGGAAAGATAAATGAAAGAAGGCGGATATATCCATTTAACATAGCTACAGTATCTGTTTATTATAAAACATTTCTGCGTGTCAAAATGAAAGACAGCCCACACACCTATCAATCATCAAACCGTGGGGTCTTATTTCATTACGTGTTGATTTCTATCAACGGGGGAGTACTTCAGGAAAGTCGACAGAGGGGGGGGGGCGGCGGCTAGTGATCAGCTGTTTTAGCGCAGTTCTCCAGTGAAGGGGGGGGGTGGGGGAGTCTCCCTCCGTAGCCGGTTGGCGTAGTTTTGGCACAATTCCGTTGTTCAGACCGACGTTAACAGCAGCCCTGTCTGTGCACACGGAGACCGACTCTGTCGTCCGGTGATCTAACCGCCTTCTGGAAAAGCTTCACAAGTACGTCGGTACGCAAATGCGCTTTGTGACACAAGTGACGGTACGCATTTCAGATTACGCACATAACCTGCGTACCAGTTATGTGCACCCCTGTACTGCAGCAAAAGTATTCTCCGTCGGGACTTCCTGCAACAACACCACGCCGTTATCAAAGATGTTCTATTGAGAAGACGATCACTACGTGACAAAAGTTTTCAAAACCGTGGCTACTGAAATCAATCTTACTAACTGCTGTCTGTGCAATTTACTCCGCGAGTTGGCAGACTTTATTTTGCTTACTTTAACATCATTTTTCATGGTGGGGCTAAGCCATTTCTTGGTATGGGTGTAGCCCACTGGTGGCACACGGGGCGGGCCATTCTGCACATGCGTTAAATGCGTTAAATATTTTAACGCAATTAATTCAAAAAATTAATTACCGCCGTTAACGCGATAATTTTGACAGCACTAATATATATATATGATCACTGTGTTATTTTCAATCAAGCCTAAAAGATAATGTGTTCAAACTGGCTTCACTCACTTGAATTGCTCCTTTGAATATCATTTTTATATATTCCTACTCAACACATGTTTGTATTGTAATGCCACTATTTTTTAAAAATTGTATTTTAAAGTGACATTGAAAGGTGCCCTAAAATAAAGTGTATTATTGATCTTATATCTGTGCCTCTATTACATTACATTTCATTTTCTATCACACTATTAATGTTCCTTATTTTAGACTAGGTTAATCCTGGTGTCAATAGGGAAGATCTGCACTGTTCTCTACATAACATGTTCAGAGCAGGTATTTCTCCTGCCGGATTTGAAACCCCCCCTATATCTTTGTCCAGGATAGTCACAACTTCACCAAAATCACACTGGTGCTTGCTGTCCCCCTCTAGTTTGTGCTCACCAAAGCATTTCACTCTGGGTCCTGCAGGTACAAAACTAAAGAGGGGCTTCAAAATCCGGCAGATCAGGTGTTGGTGTATTCCAATACGAAGATTGTGACAGATCTGAAAAACGTGTCCTTAAAACGAGCCTCCTCGCAATTGTATGCACATTATTTATTCAGCCGTTTGCTGTTTAATCTGATATATCACTCAAAAGAGAGAGAAAAGCTTAGAAAACGGCGAACGCTCAATACAGGCGATGACGTCACCTTTGCGCGTCCCCGCGAACTGGGCTTCAATCCACGGCAAGGTTTCAACCTACGGCATAACACCGGCGCTGTTGTTATTAGAATCTGGTGCCGTGCTAGCTGCTCTAACGGATATAAGAAGAAGATGTTTCTACAATGATGTGGAGGAGAGTCCTCTCCAGTCAGACTGAGAGGCTGATAACTACAGCTCAGTGAGGTAAAGGACTCTTGAGTGTTTAGATAGTTCACTTTAGTCTAAGTTATCTCAGTGGGTCTCAAACGTTTTGATCATAGTTTATGTAAACACATATTTCCAAGGCACTCCTTTATAATTATTGGGATAAACAGGTTTGAAATCATTCCAATGTATACTATAGGACAGTAACCAAACATATCCTTTAAAACTGGAGAGATAAAAAAAAATGCATAAATAAATAAATGTTAAGGTAAAATAAGATATGAATGAACAACACAAATAAAATAAGTTACATTAATTTGTTATTGGCTATGGTAGGTTATTGGTTATGTTCACATACTTATTTGATTACATCCACTTGTCTAAGATCACAACAGAGACTTTCGACCCAAACCCAGCTGTTGACTTGTGGATGCAAGCAGCTAATCACAGACTCAACCAGAGAGAAAGAAGTAGGCCTACATCATCAGCTACCATGTCTGACAGAGAGGAAGACAGTCAGGAGAACAGTCAGGAGGGTAGTGATGACAGCTTGTAGGATTACTGGTCGTGCTAATGTTGTCTTGTGTTCACCTCTGCATGTGTGTTCTGTGTTCACCTCTGCATGTGTGTTCAGTGTTCACCTCTGTGTGTGTGTTCTGTGTTCACCTCTGCATGTGTGTTCTGTGTTCACCTCTGTGTGTGTGTTCTGTGTTCACCTCTGTGTGTGTGTTCTGTGTTCACCTCTGCGTGTGTGTTCTGTGTTCACCTCTGCATGTGTGTTCTGTGTTCACCTCTGCATGTGTGTTCTGTGTTCACCTCTGCATGTGTGTTCAGTGTTCACCTCTGCATGTGTGTTCTGTGTTCACCTCTGCATGTGTGTTCTGTGTTCACCTCTGTGTGTGTGTTCTGTGTTCACCTCTGCATGTGTGTTCAGTGTTCACCTCTGTGTGTGTGTTCTGTGTTCACCTCTGCATGTGTGTTCTGTGTTCACCTCTGCGTGTGTGTTCTGTGTTCACCTCTGCATGTGTGTTCTGTGTTCACCTCTGCATGTGTGTTCTGTGTTCACCTCTGCGTGTGTGTTCTGTGTTCACCTCTGCATGTGTGTTCAGTGTTCACCTCTGTGTGTGTGTTCTGTGTTCACCTCTGCATGTGTGTTCTGTGTTCACCTCTGCATGTGTGTTCTGTGTTCACCTCTGCGTGTGTGTTCTGTGTTCACCTCTGTGTGTGTGTTCTGTGTTCACCTCTGCATGTGTGTTCAGTGTTCACCTCTGTGTGTGTGTTCTGTGTTCACCTCTGCATGTGTGTTCTGTGTTCACCTCTGCATGTGTGTTCTGTGTTCACCTCTGCGTGTGTGTTCTGTGTTCACCTCTGCATGTGTGTTCAGTGCCGTGTGTCTGGCAAATAAAGACCCCCTCAAAAGTTACGGTTTATTTCATTTTAAGGATGAGCACCAAGCAATATCTCCAGGTGCTCCTTTGAGAACCAGGGCAAAAAAGTTATGTGCACCCCTGATTATAGGGCCCTGTTAATATATAATATTGATTTAACCAACATTTTCTCCTTGTTGTCCTCTAAGGACACAAAAGCCTCTTAAAACTAAGTATTTTCTTTAAAGGCTCTAAAACTGTCCAAATGTTCTTTTCCGCAGCACTGCCTCTTACATGTCTTCCCTCTCAGCCTGTCGAGGCCGTGGAGGGAGGATCAGCGACTCTTCAGTGTCGTCTGGACGAACCCATCGACCTGTCCTCTAAAACAGTGGAATGGAATAGAGGACACACCCTTTACGTTCATGTTTATAGAAGTCGGCGCGACGACCCTGATTCCCAGATGCTTCAGTACAGAGACAGAACCGCTCTGAATCATGGAGACCTGACCACAGGAGTCTCGACTCTGACCATCTCCAACGTCTCTCTGTCTGACAATGGGTCTTATGAAGTCTATCTCCCACAGCTGGAGGTCACATGTTTGACTCACCTCACCGTCGGTAAGAGTTTAATACTGAACAGCCTGGAAGCAATTACCAGCAGATCAGCATCTTTTGATAACAACCCACAAACCCCACAAAACTCAAAGCCCAAAACTCACCTTAAACTTTACAATGTGTGTTTATGACTTTGAGAAACAGGAAGGGGAAAAGGGTTTAGACAGATGTATAGTTTTTAAAGGTTTTTTCCTCACTTGACTCTCAAGGCCTGAAGTCATTTTCTTGTTGAACAGTCACTTAATGAATCTGCAGATAATGACTCCTGTTGTCCCTAAATAAGACCTCTCTCATTTGAAACAGTAACAAAGGAGCAAGAGAACCAGACCAAGAGGAAGGACTCCAGCACAACCTCTCCTCCAGCTGGAGAGAGAAATGGTACTTTATTGTAAACCTCTGTAGAGAAATGTAGAGTCTTTGTCCCTCTGGGTAAAGGACAGTCTGATAGTGGGAGCTGGTGTGAAACTGCATCACCTTGGCTCTTCTTGTGAACTGAAATCTCCTCTGATTGTGTTCCAGATGCTTCAAACAGAGAGGCTGGTCGTGCTGCTATCATTCTCACAGTTCTCCTGGTTCTCTGCGTCCTCGTTGTTTGAAGAGTGGGAAGATCCGTAAGTTACAAAATAAATATCACAATATGTCTGACCCAACACACTCACTGGCCACTTCATTAGGTACACCTGTTCAACTGCTCGTTAAGGCAAATATCTAATCAGCCAATCAGGTGGCAGCATCCACTGCATTGAGGCATGTAGACATGGTGAAGTTCAAACAGCATCAAACGGGGAAGAAAGGTGATTTAAGTGACTTTGAACGTGGCATGGTGGCAGACGGCTAGTCTGAGCATTTCAGAAACTGCTGATCAGCTGGGGTTTTCCCTCACAACCATCTCACTCACAGAATGATCCGGAAAGGGGAAAATATCCAGTGAGCGACATTCGGACCATTTTGGTTTTGCTTTATTCCACTAAACACATGTGCTGCTGTAAACATTGCAGTTTTGTCTTTACATGAAACATCACATGCTTCATGTCTGAGTTTTAGATTTATAAAGAAAGATTGACATGAATTTGTTATTTCACTTTTTCATTTGACATCTCTCCCAACCTTGGTTTCTCTCCTTCAGAGGGATGGAGACGCTCAGAGGAGGGAAGGAGGGAAGGAGGGAAGGACAGACAAACGGAGACGGTGGGGAATTAATGCGAAAATACAAATCTGAACACGGACGCAGAAACTGGAGTCCTGCAGAGAGACGGAAACCTCTGAAAGTTACCCGCCGCTAAATGTTCCATTTTCCTGCTGAAAAACTAACCAGATAGAAATGATATCCTCCCTGCTGGCAGAGGTACACATATACAGGATTAAAAACAATGGGACCAATAAAAGGGTCATTCCAGAAATGCAGGACATTTCCGGTCCCACCTACGAAATGTCCAATAATCCATGTCCAAAGAAAAGGAATTTATTTCCACTACAATAAGAGTAATTAGAGTTAACGGGTTGCTGAGGAAGCGCACTCACTCCCTCACTAACATTTTGGCTTGACTATTGGTTTGTTAATAAAGGTAGAACATGTTTCTTCAGAGTTGTCTTTATTAAAGGTAGTCAAGTGTTTAATTTTGTATTTAACCCTTCACTCCGCTTTCAGAACCATGACCTGATTGGCCAGGTTGGATTTGGAAGGCGGGCAGTCTCCTGTAAATGTGGTTGGGAAGAGACGGGAGGGGGGCATGTGTGTTTGTTCCTTGCTGGTGAACGCAGCACCAGGCATGACGTTTTTGTGTCTGGAATAATGTGGAAGGCTAACAATAAAACGGCTGTTTATTTTTGCAAGTAAACCCTCTCTCCACGTCTCGTTCTTTCGCCTGCACCTCACTTTGTAACGGTTGCAGTTCAATTTATTATCTTTAGTCAAATGTAATGTTTACGTGTAATTTAGCATAATCTACCTGCTTTAAATGCATCTTATTTTCCTAGATTATCCCTTTTTTTTATTGCCACCAGGGAGCTTTAAGTTTGCAACAACTAACAACATATCTGAACAGTTACCTCAAAATGAACAAAACGTTGAAGTTATATTTAGATCAAGAGTTTAATAGACATTTAAAAATGTATTTCAAAGTTCTAGCCCATTGAGCGCTGCTTAAAAGGAACTAATCACACATCCAATAAGAAGTGAACCTTTGATGCCTGAGCTGCCAGAAGGTAGTGAAATAAATTGATGGGTAACTTCCTGAACATCTGGAACAAAGGGTTCATTTTTTTAAAGTTCTAATTCTGGAATGACCCTAAAGTGACTCCTCGGCCCAAATATCAGTAAGTTGTGTGTGTTGGCATGGCAACGCTGTGTCATACAGTACATCGTTTTTATTTTAGTCACTTCCAATCTAGTTTTCAAGCAGCACATTTACTCAAACAGGGGTGTGTGTGTGTGTGTAAATTTTTTGTCTTTAACATTTTAACTAGAGGGAGAATCTGCGACTCTTCAGTGTCGTCTGGACCACCCTAAAGTGAGTTGTGACTCCTCGGCCCAAATATCATGTTTTCCATGAGCCTAAAATGACCAAATATCTCTACCTCCACTCAGACTGCAGACATTCAAGTCCTCCTCAGGAACACCGTTCAAACTGTGACCAAATACGTGCAGAACTACTGACGTTCCCATCGAGCTCCGGCCTGCTTTGTGTTTACTGATTAGCACCTGCTAGCTTCCTGATGCTACTCCTTCTAGAAACTATTCGAGCCGACCCTCATCTACGGTGGAAACTACTGAAGGTCAAGTGTCAACAATTCAAAACCTGAGTTTTTAGATCTCTTGAAACCACATCAACTGGTTCTTGCACCAACCCGAAGGAGCTCTTTCTCATAGATCTAATGCAAAGAAACAAATGAAGGCTCCAGCCAGTTTAGAAGTCTGTTTTTATTTATTTTAATATTTGTTGTTCAATCATGTTCATAATCGTTGTGGGAATCACTGCCGACCAATGAGGAGGAATGCTGTATGAAATCAGATGTCTTTTGGATTGACTTGTATGTATCTTTCCTTCTTTTTAAAATATGACTTGTATAGCGTGTCTCTGCTTCTCACTTCCACACACAAACAGTTTTCTGCTTTTGTTTCATGCTGTAAAAAGGGACTAAACTGCAACGTGTTGGCGTTCAGAAGTTGTAATTGTATGTTCTTGTATCCCTGAATGTAAATCAATGTGTACTTTTTTGAATAATGTTACCTGTGCTGGAGTTACCCCCTGAAATGAGTCTTTAATAATAACAGGAACATGTTTTTCATTTGACTTTGTGAGAAAGTCATTGAGTCAAATTCAGTAACTGCTGAAGTCTTCTTAGTCGTCTTGGTCTCCTTGGTCCCTCATTGAACGCTCTGATAAATGAACCGGCCCAAAGAACGACCCCCTCAGTCAAATGAGTCCAGAGGTCAAACTGTACCTCAGGATCCCATGTTATAATTATGAATGCTTTCTACTCCTCTGGATTGTTGAGATAAAAGGATGGTGTTTTCTTTTAACACATGTCTTCCACTTTTAAGAAGCCCCTCGATCAGCTGGGAAACGAATCATCACAAAGCTGAAGGGTGTTTTCTGAGAAACTCAGTCTGACAGGACGCTAAGAGACATGTATCTTATTGAATATAATGCACTGCTGTAGATTAAACAGCCTTAAAGAAGGACCAATGAGCAACACCTTAGCACCACTTCCCAGAGATTGGGACCTTTTTTTCAAAACCTAAAGAAAAAATATGTGGAAAAAAGATGTAGTCTAAAGGAACTCAGAAAAATAATAATGTCCCCTTAAATTTGTTTGTGTTTTATCTCCAATTTCTTCCTAGTATTTACTGGCTGATCTTTAGTATCTCCTTTAGGATGAAAGGCGAGAGGCTCTTTTAGGATGAGCTCAAATGAAGCTGCTGCTCTGCCCCCTGGTGTCCAAGCAGTGAAACTACATGTTTCTCATGTCACTTCATTTCTCACCACAAAGTAACTGCTATTTTAGGAACCGTATATCCTCGGACCTCAACCCGAATGTAGAAATAAATGTCCACTTGAATCCTTATAGGTTATAGAGAGACTTAAAGAGTCTACAGGAAAGGGAGAAGCCCAAAAAGCAGAATCGGGCCTCTTTACTTAGGGATTATTAGAGAAGGGATGTGTCTGATAAATGTCTGGTAGCAACAGATATCTGTATCATCAAGTCCTTATTGGACTGAAGCCGTCCAGATTCTCCTCTTTCTTTGAGTCAGAACCAAAATCACATCCCACACATTGAACCAAACTGATTCATTAGAACAGCGGTTCCCAACCTTTTTCAACTCAGGGCCTCAAGACTCAACAAATGCACGAGGCCCACATTCAACTATAAACAATACGGAGGCTAAATAAAGTTCTGATTGGTCAATTCAGAACATGTGACACGTTGTAAACCCGGTAGTACAGACAGCTGTCGAGGACTGTTGTAGGAGCCATGTTGTGGGTGTTGTTGGTGTCTCAGTTGATTTTATATTGCAATATTATTTTGGACACTTGGTGGCGGGGCTGCACCGGGTGTATAAAAAGGGTCATAGGTGACAGGGGGCAGTGCCTAACTAACACTGACTTTGGACTCCCTAAAAATGAAGGAAAAAAGAAAAAAGTTTACGATTAAACGATTTCTTGGCTGACGGAATGGGCGGAAGTAACGATATTTGTCATTCTAGTCGGACCCATTAGAGCAGGGGTCTCCAACACGTCGACCACGAGCTACCAGTATCTCACAAGCCCTCACTTTACAAATATGTGTTTGAAAGGGGAGTGATTAGTAAAATATCTATAAATAAAAAGAATACTAACTATAGGTAACATAAGATAATAATAAACTAGTTTAAATGATTTGTTATTGGTTGTGATCATATTCTAAAGATTTTTTGATTATTGAAAAGTATACAGCTCCCTTTCATACGAGTGTTGAGAGCTGTATCCATAAATCCATTTTGTGCTCAAAGTGAACCAGATTGATGCATTTAACTTCAACATTTCAAATAAACTCTTCCCCGGGCTGCATGCCCCCGGACCCCCCTAGAGGAGGTGAGGTCCCCCCTAGAGGAGGTGAGGACCCCCCTAGAGGAGGTGAGGCCCACCCCCAAATAAAGCAGGTTCAAATAATTAAATTGCATAGATTTTCTTTTAGTAAACACTGAAAACGGGTCCCACAGACCCAAACAGCACACGAAGGTAAGCATATATATATATATATATATATAATATATATAATAATGTGTAATGAAACAAATACCAATAACTGTATTGCATAGTTTTCTTAGGTGTATGCGCAATTACTTCATACTGTCTTTCTTTTTCATTGTGCCCCCCTCTGAAAATAACTGGGCCCCCCGCAGTCAAATTGGTCAAGAACCGCCACTGGTGACAGGAAAGGCCGAGGACACCGATTCCACCAGCCCGGCAGATGCTCTCCACAACTAGACTGTAATTAAACCTTGGTATGTAAACGATAAAATAAAACATCATTCTAAACTGCAGCAAAAGACCGGAAAATCATCGGTTTGTGTCTGCGTCAGGATCACTCCTCCCGTGAAGTCATGGCACAAGGACATTGGAACATTAAAATTGCCATTACAACTGTACTGTGCGTTGCTAAGGAGGATCAAGAAAGAGAAAGGAAAGGCGGTTCAAATCAAAATCTTAATAATGAAAATGTTTCCACACAAATCATAATGTTTTGCAAATTATTTGGCGGCCCACTTGCAAAGCGCTCAGGTTGGGATCCGCTGCATTAGTAAGAACGAAAGAGACAGGAAAACATGAAACACGCTGAAAGCCTGAACTACAGACACTTTACGAAACCAAAGAATATGTAGACGTGGATTTTCTCTCGGTAATCATCTACGTCATTCTGCAACCAATTTTATTTTCCATTAGGTGTTATATATGTACAGGTTATTCATCAGTTTCAGTGCTGCTTCATCCATTTGTGATCATCTCCTCCCGGTGTGAGATCATACAAAATAAATTACAGATCTGCTTTCCAGGCCTGCGCTCTCACCTCGCTCATTAAAATCAACTTGCACTAATTTCACATCATTTAGTTTGTTTTATAATCCTTTTTCACTTTAATGAACACCAACTGTAGTTTGAAACACAAATAAAGAAAAGAAACAACACAAATGTTCCAGGGTGTTTTGGGATGGGGGGGGGGGGGGGGGCTCGACAACAGGTTCTTGTTCTTGGATGTTTTCAAAAAATAAAAACACATCAAATTGTAAATTCTATATAGATATACTCGCTCAACAAGTCTGCATAATCTGTCACATTAGATACATTTGACGGTACGTGGAAACCTCCTTTCTTCACCGCTTCGACATGTGTTCTGCAAACCAGTGGAACCGTTTCAAGGCCTCCGAGTTCGTCACCGAGGCGTTTCCTCATGTCTTACAGAATGAAAAAGGCCTCGAAGAGAAGTGTTAAATTATTATACTCGCTTTCCCTCTTCTTAGAATATAAGATTATCTCAACATTTAAATAAACCACTGAATCTGATGTCTTATAAAACACGCCGATATCTTCCATTTCCCTGATAGAGAAACGGGGGGTTAAATATTGAGCTTTGGGTTTTTTTGGGGGGGGGGAGTGGGGGGGAGACAGGTAACCATGACCTTTTTCACTTACTTCATTTAAAGGAACATCGTCCGCAAAAAAAAGCTTGCATTATACAGTTTACAATGTAGTACCATGCTAGCGCTGCTCGCCTCGCCCTAACCATTTATTAGCAATGGAGAATCAGTGTTGTTGAAAACTACAACACACACACACACTCACACACACACACACTCACACTACTGTTATAACCCCATTCTGCACAATCACAGGAGGAGGGAGTGACTAACGGAGAGCGGGAGGGGAAATGAAACAGATCATTTGTTAGAACAAAAGCAGCAAATGCAGAAAATCACCCTTCATGCATTCAAAATGAACGTGGAGAAAACCAGGGGGGGGGATATGGGGGGAGGAAATGGGGGATTCACAGTTTTCTCAGCTATGATGCAGAGATGGAGGGTCAGGTGGAGATCATTTTGAGGATGTGTCTGCGATTGGCTGAGCGCCGGTGTTATACCGTGTCTGGGGGGGGGGGGGGCAGAATGGGGGTACAACTACATTCCTGTCCTGACTAAAATGAGTTTGCGGTTAACGTAGAAAGAGTCTCTCTGTGTTTCCATCGCCGTGTTCAATTCCTGGCTTTGCCTTCTTGTTTTCATACAGTTTCTTTAGAGAAATTAAGCCTGCTGTGCGTACGCTCTGGTCTGTAGTTGGGGAAGGGAGGGGGGACAGCGAAGATGCTGGGAGGTCCACGCTGAAGGGGGGGGGCGGGGGCTCAGCCGGTGGGGGGACCTTTGCGCTTCAGTAGATACTGAGAGATGTCGTCTGCGTCGCGCTTCAGCCAGGCGGCGTTCAGCAGGATGTTCTCGCAGCACTGCTCCACCGTGCGCTCCGCCGAGGGCGCCGGGTGGCTCTCAAAGAAACTCTGAGGACACAGATAGTCATAATATTATTAAAGGTCCTCTATTATACTGTTTCTCATCAATATATCACAGATACATACAGAGCCTGTCTCTGATTGGCTGAAACACCAAACAGATCATTGCAGCATTACCCATAATCCCCTCTGTTTCAGCCCTGTTTCCAAAGTGCTGATTCTCTGTCTGTTACTTTAGATGAAAATAAGGAGCCCCTCCCCACGCCCCTCTGAGAGACATTTGGTTACAAAGAACTCAATGGTGCTCTAGGAGGAGATTCAGGTGATAAGGGGGGGGGGGGGGGGGGGGGGGGGGGGGGGTTACCTTGGTTTGCTGATTGGCTAATGGTTAAACAAGACAACACATCGTTATGACATCATCAAGGGGCCAAAATCTGATCAGCTCATTTTCAGACAAGTTTTTATAGAAATGGATCAAAAAGAGAGAGAATCTTTTGTTTCCTTAAACTTTCAGAGTCTCTTTCCACATAGGGGACACTGTTGAATTAAAAGATACATGGAGAAGGTACAACATGTTGATGTAGAAGAGACATGAAGAGATGGGACAAACATGTTGATGTATAAGATACATGAAGGAAGAGGGGACAGAAGAGGGACACATGTTGATGTAGAAGAGACATGAAGAAGAGGGGACACATGTTGATGTAGAAGAGACTGAAGAAGAGGGGGACCATGTTTGATGTAGAAGAGACATGAGAGAAGAGGGGACACATGTTGATGTAGAAGAGACATGAAGAAGAGGGGACACATGTTGATGTAGAAGAGACATGAAGAAGAGGGACACATGTTGATGTAGAAGAGACATGAGAAGAGGGGACACATGTTGAATGTAGAAGAGACATGAAGAAGAGGGGACACATGTTGATGTAGAAGAGACATGAAGAAGAGGGGACACATGTTGATGTAGAAGAGACATGAAGAAGAGGGGACACATGTTGATGTAGAAGAGACATGAAGAAGAGGGGACACATGTTGATGTAGAAGAGACATGAAGAAGAGGGGACACATGTTGATGTAGAAGAGACATGAAGAAGAGGGGACACATGTTGATGTAGAAGAGACATGAAGAAGAGGGACACATGTTGATGTAGAAGAGACATGAAGAAGAGGGGACACATGTTGATGTAGAAGAGACATGAAGAAGAGGGGACACATGTTGATGTAGAAGAGACATGAAGAAGAGGGGACACATGTTGATGTAGAAGAGACATGAAGAAGAGGGGACACATGTTGATGTAGAAGAGACCATGAAGATGAGGGGACACATGTTGATGTAGAAGAGACATGAAGAAGAGGGGACACATGTTGATGTAGAAGAGACATGAAGAAGAGGGGACACATGTTGATGTAGAAGAGACATGAAGAAGAGGGGACACATGTTGATGTAGAAGAGACATGAAGAAGAGGGGACACATGTTGATGTAGAAGAGACATGAAGAAGAGGGGGACACATGTTGATGTAGAAGAGACATGAAGAAGAGGGGACACATGTTGATGTAGAAGAGACATGAAGAAGAGGGGACACATGTTGATGTAGAAGAGACATGAAGAAGAGGGGACACATGTTGATGTAGAAGAGACATGAAGAAGAGGGGACACATGTTGATGTAGAAGAGAGAGAGAGACCTGAACCAGAGGGGACACATGCTTGATGTAGAAGAGACATGAAGAAGAGGGGACACATGTTGATGTAGAAGAGACATGAAGAAGAGGGGACACAGTGTTGTATGTAGAAGAGACATGAAGAAGAGGGGACACATGTTGATGTAGAAGAGACATGAAGAAGAGGGGACACATGTTGATGTAGAAGAGACATGAAGAAGGAGGGGACACATGTTGATGAAGAAGAAGAGACATGAAGAAGAGGGGACACATGTTGATGTAGAAGAGACATGAAGAAGAGGGGACACATGTTGATGTAGAAGAGACATGAAGAAGAGGGGACACATGTTGATGTAGAAGAGACATGAAGAAGAGGGGACACATGTTGATGTAGAAGAGACATGAAGAAGAGGGGACACCATGTTGATGTAGAAGAGACATGAAGAAGAGGGGACACATGTTGATGTAGAAGAGACATGAAGAAGAGGGGACACATGTTGATGTAGAAGAGACATGAAGAAGAGGGGACACATGTTGATGTAGAAGAGACATGAAGAAGAGGGGACACATGTTGATGTAGAAGAGACATGAAGAAGAGGGGGACACATGTTGATGTAGAAGAGACATGAAGAAGAGGGGACACATGTTGATGTAGAAGAGACATGAAGAAGAGGGGACACATGTTGATGTAGAAGAGACATGAAGAAGAGGGGACACATGTTGATGTAGAAGAGACATGAAGAAGAGGGGACACATGTTGATGTAGAAGAGACATGAAGAAGAGGGGGACACATGTTGATGTAGAAGAGACAGAGAAGAGGGGACACATGTTGATGTAGAAGAGACATGAAGAAGAGGGGACACATGTTGATGTAGAAGAGACATGAGAAGAGGGGACACATGTTGATGTAGAAGAGACGAAGAAGAGGGGACACATGTTGATGTAGAAGAGACATGAAGAAGAGGGGACACATGTTGATGTAGAAGAGACATGGAGAAGAGGGGACACATGTTGATGTAGAAGAGACATGAAGAAGAGGGGACACATGTTGATGTAGAAGAGACATGAAGAAGAGGGGACACATGTTGATGTAGAAGAGACATGAAGAAGAGGGGACACATGTTGATGTAGAAGAGAATAATATGGACACATGTTGAGTAGAAGAGACATGAAGAAGCGGGGACACATGTTGATGTAGAAGAGACATGAAGAAGAGGGGACACATGTTGATGTAGAAGAGACATGAAGAAGAGGGGACACATGCTGATGTAGAAGAGACATGAAGAAGAGGGGGACACATGTTGATGTAGAAGAGACACGAGGAAGAGGGGACACATGTTGATGTAGAAGAGACATTGAAGAGAGGGGACACATGTTGATGTAGAAGAGACACGAAGAAAGAGGGGACACATGTTTGATGTAGAAGAGACACGAAGAAGAGGGGACACATGTTGATGTAGAAGAGACATGAAGAAGAGGGGACACATGTTGATGTAGAAGAGACATGAAGAAGAGGGGACACATGTTGATGTAGAAGAGACATGAAGAAGAGGGGACACATGTTGATGTAGAAGAGACATGAAGAAGAGGGGACACACGTTGATGTAGAAGAGACATGAAGAAGAGGGGACACATGTTGATGTAGAAGAGACATGGAGAAGAGGGGACACATGTTGATGTAGAAGAGACATGGAGAAGAGGGGACACATGTTGATGTAGAAGAGACATGAAGAAGAGGGGACACATGTTGATGTAGAAGAGACATGAAGAAGAGGGGACACATGCTGATGTAGAAGAGACATGGAGAAGAGGGGACACATGTTGATGTAGAAGAGACATGAAGAAGAGGGGACACATGTTGATGTAGAAGAGACATGAAGAAGAGAGGACACACGTTGATGTAGAAGAGACATGAAGAAGAGGGGACACATGTTGATGTAGAAGAGACATGAAGAAGAGGGGACACATGTTGATGTAGAAGAGACATGAAGAAGAGGGGACACATGTTGATGTAGAAGAGACATGAAGAAGAGAGGACACACGTTGATGTAGAAGAGACATGTAGAAGTGGATTTTGCATAATAGGTGACCTTTAACATTCTCTGAACTGAAAAGTATAGAATATATGAACTAAATATAATTGAATCAGCTAAATTAACTCAGATCATAATAACATTTATAATTGTGCATCTGTGTCGCTCCAGATTTTCTGAGAAATGTTAAGGCTAATGTCCCAACGATATTTATCTTATTTGTTTCAAGAATTGTGTTCAAAACAGGTTAAATGTAATGAAGAACATGTTATGTAAGCATTGTAATTCTTAAATGGCTTGAATCTTACTTTTAGAAACAAAAAACAAGCTTTTGAAATGTAGCTAGTTCCTGTCGTGTGTTAGCATCGCACATGACAGACATGTTGTCATGGCAACACAAAGTCACATGCCGACAGACATGTTGTCATGGCAACACAAAGTCACATGACCTGGCCCAGGACCCAAGAGACTGTTCAGGGTGTGTCACTTAGGGACTTCATGAGATAAAATAAAAGGCTAAAGCTGTATGAGGAACTTTCCAGAACACTTAAGTCATGTGACACCTGGGTTCTTATGGGTTGGAACACAACACATTCAAACAATTCAATAACGTTTCAGTTTGGTATCGAGATTAAAGCTGCTGCGGAGTAGACCTCGATGTTCAGACGATAGACATGTCTGTACTGTGAGGTCGTGCTGCCCTCTAGTGGTCAAACGTGTGAAGTTATTTGTAGTATATGTCACCGACAGGAACAAACCAAATATCTGCAGAACAAGTGAAGCGCTCTCACCTTTATTTCAGCAGCCATTTTGTCGATAGCAAATCCATTAACTGTGAGCTGCAAAGACACGACGACAGGAAACGTGTGAGCGCAGTAAACAAGAACGACATTGTGAAAAGTTAACTACATTTCTACTTATTCACTCAGCAGAATAAATGGTTCTGTTTGTTGCTGATGTACCTGGAGCTCACCTGAGCTTTAAGCCCTTTTATGGAATAATAGGAAAAACGTTTTTACAACAAAATAAAATAACAAATCAGTTGAAGACAATAACCTTTGAACCTCACGGGAAGCATTTTTGGATTCTCAATTGTTCCATTATTTTGGCATTTGTTGTACATTTGGGAAGGGTGTGAAGTTTCTTTCAAATAGTAAAACTGCTGGTTTCAAAATTGTAAATGAAATAGTTTACCAGATCGAGCCATTATCTAATGGTATGTGTTATGAATATAGTAATATTAATCATATATGTTATACATTGTTTTCGTAATCATTAGGTTAGTTAAAACATTTGACTCTGTAATAGAGAATAATATGAATATACAACTTCATGGCAATTGTTTGACCCAGATAGCTTTTCATTTCGAGGCACAGGGTTAATGTCTCAGGGCCACCATCAGTGTTTTATGTACCTTGATGAGCCGTGATATGAGGAAGCCGCCCTGGTAGCGGTTGTAGAGCTCCTCCCAGTTGTCCTTCACAAACTTCCAGGCAGCTTTACGGCCTTGTTTACTGCTGTCAGCGACGCCTCCGATCACTAACACTGTGTCCTGGGGACGGACCTCTTCCTGTGGGGGGGGGGGGGGGTGGGGGGGGGGAAGAGAGGTTAGCTCAGGAGAGGTTTTGATCAGCCAACGTCTTCACTGACTGGAGGAAAATCCTGTCACACTTTGGACGTTGAACTGAAAAGCAGAAAGGTTATAAACTGATTCTCTACGGATCACTTGGTGTGTTGTTTTATTGCAGAGTCAGTGTAATCATTACACCGCACTGGGTCACATTCTCCTCCAAAACACACAAGCAGTAAAAACAGCCGTCATGTTTTTGAAATGCAACCTTAAAGTGTTGCAATCTTTCAGGAGGGATGGTTTTATAACACAGGATGAAGATCAGAGAGTAAAGACACAAACTGACCTGGGGTCTTTCAGAAACCCCCTTCAGTGTATCCTCTTGGGGTTTAGTGACTATAAAGCAGGTAACTGGTCCAGGGGGTGTTTTACGACATGCGTTTTATTTGTGGGTTTTTTTATACTATTTTTTTATTCTGCATGTTCCTCACTGCTGAGCACTCGCTCACTAAGACGCGGCGTTTGCAAGCATTACGAGATTTTTAAGGGAGTTAATTGTTCCATTGGATTTCCGAAAATATATCAGAAAATAAGATCTATGGCAAACCCAGGTTTATGATACTTGCATGTTTTGTTCAGCAGGATAATCTCCACATCAACACAGTAAAAAGCTAATGTTGGGCTATAAAGTTACTACAGCACGGTCACATGACTTCACGTCACCACCGCTAAGCTAAAGGCGGCTAATGTTGGGCTATAAAGAACTACAGCACGGTCACATGACTTCACGTCACCATCGCTAAGCTAAAGGCGGCTAATGTTGGGCTATAAAGAACTACAGCACGGTCACATGACTTCACGTCACCATCGCTAAGCTAAAGGAGGCTAATGTTGGGCTATAAAGGAACTACAGCACGGTCACATGACATCACCACCGCTAAGCTAAAGGAGGCTAATGTTAGTCGTCTCATTTAGACTCTTGCTAGCAAACCGGCATTTTTTTTATTTACCGATGGGGTATTTACTGACATATTTTATGCCGAAGAACCAAACATTAAAATCTCTTCAGCTTGTGTTAACCAGTCCTTATTTCAAGGGTTCTAAAACATTTTCAAATAAACATCGACTTTGATTCGAGGGGAACCAGAAGTTAAAAATGCCAACTTATTGAGTTTTAGGACTCATTTCTGCACCGCCCTATTGTACAAACACTGTTTTGTGCATTTGTTGCCTCACGTACACACATCTTCCTCTTCCTCAGTGACTGGGGGAAATAACAGCAATGTTTGCAACATGTGGTGAACGTGTGTGTACCGAGAGGGCGAAGGTGAGGACTTTCTGGATGAGGTCGGGGGCAGAGATGGCTCCCAGCACTCGCTCGATGCGGTTCCTCTCCTCCTGCATGTCTGCCAGTTTGTGGAGCTGGAAAACACAACAAAAAACATATGAACCAAGTGTTGTGAAGATTATCATTTTTTTGATTATTTGATTGTTTTTATTCTAATTGAGTTGAATCTACATATAGAGATATGAGTGTCATATAGTATCTGTAAATATGTAGATTCAGCTACTCTGTATTTTTACTTTATGTTATGGTTGTTAGTCTTATTAATAATGTAACTTACATGTTTACCATAATTGTGTCAAATCAAGATTTATTTATATAGCACATTTTTAAAACGACTTTTGGTCGAGCCAAAGTGCTGTACATGCAATAAAAACACTTTTACTACAATAGCAAACAGAAGACAATAAATTACAACAGAAAAAGTCAAATCACACACAGGGAAATGTCAGGAGTCGTGCTCCGCTCTGACTAGAAGGCCAGAGAGAAGAAGTGAGTCTTAAGTGTAGTTTAAAAAACCCCCAGGGTCTGGGCCGACCTCACATGTACCTCATTCACACCAACGCAACTCCGGTTCAAGCTCCGTGCTAGAGCTTTTCAGGTTCAGAACCGGTTCTTCGGTTTAGCTCCGGCTCTTTTCACACCGCCCAGAGTCCGACCGGTGCTGCGTCATTGCGTCATCGTTTGCGTCATGACGTAACCGTTTGCGTGCCTGCTTCATAAGCCAAACCGCGGAAACCCCTCACAGCTGACACCGACAACAACAACAATGGCCGATTGTGCTCCAGCTTCCTCTGTACCTCTTCAGAAGACCAGATTCCCAGCAGGTAGCTGGTCTCTTCAGTGGACCACTGCTGCTTGTTAAGTTTCTCCATCGTTGTGTACAAACTGGATAAAACGCAGGCTTTTTGTTGTTGTTCAGGAGTTGATCTGCCCCTGCCCCCGCCTCGACGTAAGCGTGACGTATGCGGTGCTTTTGCTCTGGCCGGACAATTTTTTGGTGCTTGAAACGAACTGGATTCCGGAGCTAAGAGGCTGCTCCGCTGCGGTGTGAAGAGGAAAACCCGGTGCTTTTCAAGCTCCAGCTCTGAACCGGCCCCGAAACACCTTTGGTGTGAATGAGGTAATGGAGGGGCAGAGTGTTCCAGAGCCTGGGGCCAGCTGCTGCGAAGGCTCGGTGACCTCTGGTTTTGAGCCTGGTCTTGGGCACTATCAGCAGCAGCTGGTCAGCAGACCTTAAAGCTCTGGCTGGGGTGTAGCGCTGGAGGAGTTCTGCTATATAAGCCGGAGCCAGCCCATTTAGTGCTTTGAAAACAAATAAAAGAAGTTTAAAATCCATTCTGAACCGAGTGTAGTGAGGCCAGAATTGGGGTGATGTGGTCACGTTTTTTGTGGCCAGTCAGAAGACGTGCAGCTGCGTTTTGGACTAGCAGCAGGCATTTCATTGAGGCCTGGTCCATACCCACATACAGAGCGTTGCAGTAATCCAGTCTCGAGGTAACAAAGGCATTAATAACCCTTTCCAGGTCTTTAAAAGATAAAAACGACTTGGTTTTGGCCAATAGTCGTATTTAAAAAAAAAAGCAGGATTTGACTACGCTGCTGACCTGCTTGTCGAATTTAAAAGTGCAAGTGAAGGTCACTCCAAGGTTCATGACAGAGGGGAGGATGTTTTCATTGAGAGAGCCCAGAATTTCAACCGGAGAGGCTGGAGGTTGGGGTGCAAAAGAAGATCTGTCTTGCTCTCGTTGAGGTTGAGGACATTTTTGGCTCAGCCAGGATTTTTTTGTCCTTATTATCCTTGTGTAAACTAATCTTAATTATCTTGTGTTTCACTCGTAATCTGTTGCTATGACACTACAGGGATTGTTAAATGTTTATCTTATCAATTATCTGTTTATTTATCTGTGTGTGGGATGGAGCAACAACTACATGTTATTGTGCAATATGGTATTGTATAATGACAATAACAAATCCTTGAATTCCTTTAAGGGGATTTTTTAAGTTCAATCACTCATTTAAGTAATTTGTTAGTGAAGTTGTCTCTGAAAGTCTTCATGTCACAGTCTAACGTTTACTGCAGTCTCACCTTCATCATTGTTTCCAACGTGGCACTGTCTCCATGCTTCAGCACTGTTAAATACACCTGAAACAAAAACACATTTCAGTCAAAGCGTTACTCAAATAGGATTCCTGCAGTTTAAACTAAATCTAACTAGTTTGATGATAGAACATGAATACTTTAAGATGCTAGTGGTATTTTGGTTGTCATATTTTGGAGACAGAAAATGTAATAATGTAAAATAGACGCTGTTTGAGAAGCACTTTGGACTCCAGGTGGGCGGTGTATAAACAGCACCGTGGTGAAGAGGAGATATGCTGAATGTTTATCAACACACTGCAGCTGAGGAGTTGGAATATGTCTCAGAAAGGTGAAAGAAGGACAAATGATAGCCCATGCCTTGATTTGATTTTAAAAACAAGAAAGGAACAAATTGGCATTGGTTAACACAGGGTCTATGCAAGAATCCTGAAGTCAAATGTGAGACCTTTTTAAAGACCCTTTCCATACATTCTAAGACCTCATCGCCACTTTGAGTTTTAACCGGTTACCTTGGCGACACACTTTACCTCACATTCACTATACACAGTATTGATTGTCCTTCCTCCTTATCTTCCAACCATTTGGACGCAAACTTGCATTTCCCCATAACGATGTTGTTTAACAGCCGCCGTAAACGGACCTTCAAGCGCTATCAAGCAGTGAGCGTGAGATGTCCTGTTCAGATGACGTCAAACCCAACGGGATGCCATCAATAAACTTCACAGAATCACACTACACACCTACGCCATGATTACATTCAGGCAGACTGTGGAATACAACCTCTTTGGACCATTTATATACTTATTGAAAACAAGCTACAACATGTAAGACCTTGGAAAATGCCATTTAATACTTTTTAATAGGCTTCATTTTCGCTAAATTGATTTATCAACTTTTAATACTTTTTAAGACCCCGCGGACCCCCAGCATGAATATAAAGGCGGTTTTGATGGAGGTCTCTGAGGTGTCTCTGCTCACCGGGCTCCTCAGGTCTGCAGGCAGGACCTGCTTCCCCTCCACATGGTCTCTGAATCTCCGCCGCGCCTCCTCCAGAGTGGGTTTGTGTCCCGCCTTCCCCAGCTTGCCCAGAACCAGACTCCTCAGCAGGGCGTCCAGGTGGCCTGAGAGACACAGCACACGCTAGTTATTATCTTTAGTCAAAGTCAATCTTTATTGTCAATCTTTCAGTTTGTGTGTACAGATGGAGAGATCGAAATACTGTTTCCCACAAACCCGAATACAAATATATAAAAATATGTACAGTGGGGCAAAAAAGTATTTAGTCAGCCACCAACTGTGCAAGTTCTCCCACTTAAAAAGATGAGGCCTGTAATTGTCATCCTAGGTATACCTCAACTATGAGAGACAGAATGAGAAAAAGAAATCCAGGAAATCACATTGTCTGATTTTTAAAGAATTTATTTGCAAATGATGGTGGAAAATAAGTATTTGGTCAATAACAAAAGTTCATCTCAATACTTTGTTATATACCCTTTGTTGACAATGACAGAGGTCAAACGTTTTCTGTAAGTCTTCACAAGGTTTTCACACACTGTTGCTGGTATGTTGGCCCATTCCTCCATGCAGACCTCCTCTAGAGCAGTGATGTTTTGGGGCGGTCGCTGGGCAACACGGACTTTCAACTCCCTCCAAAGATGTTCTATGGGGTTGAGATCTGGAGACTGGCTAGTTTGAAGTTTGAAACCTCCTTTCCTATCATCCAGAGCAGGGGTTCCCAACCTTTATTGTGCCAAGGACCGGCAGATACATTAAAAAGAAATCGCGGACCGGTTGTCAATTTTAACTGATTTTAATATTTACTCACCAGCAAGTAGCAACAGAGGCTAATTGTATGTAACAGCCTGAACAAATACTAGAACAATATGCATCCAAAACATATTAACAATGTTTTTAAAAAATAACCGGTGTTGTTTTTTGGTTTTTCGGAAAAACGGAAAACCAAAAAAACCAACGTTATTCAGTCTTTAAACCAAAACGGGAAAACAGATAAATCAACGTTTTGGTTTTGTTTGTATGATTTACGGATAATCATGGGAAAACAAGGAGAAGGCGCATTATGAAGGAGGGGTGTGTGTGTGTGTGTGTGTGTGTGTGTGTGTGTGTGTGTGTGTGTGTGTGTGTGTGTGTGTGTGTGTGTGTGACTGGCATTTGTTTTCAGAAGATATTATGATAGTGACGTTCGTTCCGGTCCACGTCCGACAGCATTTAGCACTAGGGCCTACATCGAGATTAAGATTAAACTAATTTATTTTGGGAACACCCGCATATAGGCTACCTATGGAGTTAGCCAGATGTGCGTAAATTACTGTTCATGGTCATTTGAAAACAAATGCCGGTGTTGGAGACACAAACACACCGAACACACAGAGCTGAGCTGAGCAGAGCACACACATAATGCGCCTTGGTGACTGGACATCTCCTTCATAAAACTAATACAAGGGAGAGTAATCAGGCAGTTCGATGTGTGTAGAGGTGTGTGTAGAGGTGTGTATAGAGGTGTGTGTGGTTAACACGTAGCAGCCTGCAGTCACTCGCTGTTCTGATGAAGGTAAACACAGCGAAGGCGGTGCGTAAAAAGGCACATCTTTACCCGCTGGTGCTTTACTTCTCAGAGGCGGAGTATACGTCCCGCTGCCTCCTGATGCTGCAGCCATATCATGAAGTGAAGGAGGTGTTCCTTCTATAAAACAGCTGCGGGCAGCAGATACCGTGAGAGTCCCGGACATGAATTCATAGATCAAGGCAGACTGGTTTATTCTCCTGTTTTGCAATTCCGGTGCTTAAACAAATAGCTCTACACCCCTGGCCGACATGTCCTTAAAATGAAGTCCGAGTTTGAAATATATCTCAAATAATGTATGCACTGCCATTTCCCCACATAAACATAACAGTCTGCAATTAAACGGTTGTCTCCTGTGCGCTCCTCTTCCTACTTGGCGCACCGGTAACTTTCTCGTGCGCACGAGAGGCTGAGACCCTGAGCCGCCGAATCCCTCGGAACATCATAAAAGCCATGGCATTTTTAACAGTTTTCTAGTGAAAGTTTAACCAAGCTACTGGATGAAATAATATGACTGGTATTATAGGTGCAAAAATTAAATACTTTTCGAAAAAAATATTATGATAAAAATATTTTTATATATTTATAATTCTGCAAATATTACGATAAACTCACAGCTATTTCGCGGACCGGGGGTTGGGAACCCCTGCTCTAGAGCAGTGATGTTTTGGGGCTGTCGCTGGGCAACACAGACTTTCAACTCCCTCCAAAGATTTTCTATGGGGTTGAGATCTGGAGACGGGTTAGCCACTCCAGGACCTTGAAATGCTTCTTACGAAGCCACTCCTTCGTTGCCCGGGCGGTGTGTTTGGGATCATTGTCATGCTGAAAGATGTTCACGTTTCATCTTCAATGCCCTTGCTGATGGAAGGAGGTTGTCACTCAAAATCTCACGATACATGGCCCCATTCATTCTTTCCTTTACACGGATCAGTCGTCCTGGTCCCTTTGCAGAAAAACAGCCCCAAAGCATGATGTTCCCACCCCCATGTTTCACAGTAGGTGTTCTTTGGATGCAACTCAGCATTCTTTCTCCTCCAAACACGTCTAGTTGAGTTTTTACCAAAAAGTTCTATTTTGGTTTCATCTGACCATATGACATTCTCCCAATCCTCTTCTGGATCATCTAAATGCTCTCTAGCAAACTTCAGACGGGCCTGGACATGTACTGGCTTAAGCAGGGGGACACGTCTGGCACTGCAGGATTTGAGTCCCTGGCGGCGTAGTGTGTTACTGATGGTAGCCTTTGTTACTTTGGTCCCAGCTCTCTGCAGGTCATTGACTCGGTCCCCCCGTGTGGTTCTGGGATTTTTGCTCACCGTTCTTGTGATCATTTTGACCCCACGGGGTGAGATCTTGCGTGGAGCCCCAGATCGAGGGAGATTATCAGTGGTCTTGTATGTCTTCCATTTTCTAATAATTGCTCCCACAGTTGATTTCTTCACACCAAGCTGCTTACCTATTGCAGATTCAGTCTTCCCAGCCTGGTGCAGGTCTACAATTTTGTTTCTGGTGTCCTTTGACAGCTCTTTGGTCTTGGCCATATGGAGTTTGGAGTGTGACTGTTTGAGGTTGTGGACAGGTGTCTTTTATACTGATAACGAGTTCAAACAGGTGCCATTAATACAGTTAACAAGTGGAGGACAGAGGAGGCTCTTAAAGAAGAAGTTACAGGTCTGTGAGAGCCAGAAATCGTGTTTGTTTGTAGGTGACCAAATACTTATTTTACCGAGGAATTGACCAATTAATTCATTACAAATCCTACAATGTGATTTCCTGGATTCTTTCCCCCCATTCTGTCTCTCATAGTTGAAGTGTACCTAGGATGAAAATTACAGGCCTCTCATCTTTTTAAGTGGGAGAACTTGCACAATTGGTGGCTGACTAAATACTTTTTTGCCCCACTGTATATACCTAGATATACACAATCAGACATATCAGAGGTCTGGGCTAAAGTATACTTAATCACAGGGTAAAAAACAACAACAACACAGTGGTACATTTTATGGTAAATTACCTTACATCAAAAAGTGATCCTGTGAGCCCAGAGGCCTGTACTACGAAGCAGGATTTTCGCTTAGCCGTAACTTCAGGGAAAACTCTGGGTTTCCGGTCCTACGAAGCTGGTTCTCTTTTTAGCGGGCTAGATCTCCATGGTAACTTATGTTGTGCGACTAACCTGCCCCGGAGCAGGTTAGGTTGCAGGCTAAGAGCTCAACTCAGTGAAAGCACTGCCTGCTGACCAATCAGAGCTCAGTGTGCGGAGTTTAAAGCGATCAAGTCATATTACAGGAGAAAGGAAATACAGAAAAGCTGCCGTCGCAGGAAAGACGGAAAAAATCACCGACTGTGTGAACGTGAACATTAATAGAATATCAGCTCCATCTTCAGAGCAATCTGACTATTATAACATTAGCGTTAAGAAAGCTTACTTAAATATCTGCCACAACATAAGTAACCGGATCAGAGTAACATTAAGTACAGTCCGCGGCATATCACTTCATAATGTATCATATATCTCCTTATCTGAGTCAGCTGAGCCGTATCTGGCCGTGCAACACTCACAGCGTCACAGACTGTATGCAGAAGTATTATTTTAAGCAACACATTAAGTTGACGAAACACTCGAGACAAATGTAATGAAAGTCAGATCGTGTCTTAGACGGGGCAGTGATATCATAAACCTGTTAATGTACGCATTCAAACACTTGTTCTGTTCCCAGCTGTATTCACCTTGCAGGTGCAGCTCTGTGGCTTTGATCCTGGATCAAGTGTTTAAGTCATGGATGTTTAAAGTTTAACTTCTTCATATGTCTAATATTATAGTTCACTTTTCATTCAGGAAGTATGACGCTGCGCTGTCAGTATGCTTCTCCATGTTTGTGATTGGTCGAATGCTCCAGATACCACCCCTTTCATGTGAACGCGCACCTAACTAGATAGGACATGGCTGGCTTGAGCGATCCACTTGATAACCAGCGTCGTAGGACAGTTTAGCGAGAGCGCGTTTGTTTTGGATTAGGCCAACCGGCTAACTCAAACATATCCAGGTTAGGTTGAACCAGCTTCGTAGTACAGGCCTCAGGAATTACATTATTGTGAGCCATAAACCAAGTGGATTATGGTGTAAGATTTAAAAATAAACAACTTCTCAACTCAACAAAAGTGATCAACCTTTGCTTGGGATGCATACCGGTATCCGGTATTACCGAAATACCGGTTACGGTATACCGTACCGAAATCAGATCCGGTTTCGATACCGTACATTTTTTTAAATTTCATTTTAAAAGTGAGTCCGTGGCCCGTGATGGCGGGTGTTATAAATTAGATTGCATAATCGTTTTCCTTCATATTTTATGTATTTCTGTTTGTTCAATACTAGAAAGGTAAAAGTCCCACAAATGAACTGATGGGATTTGTTTTCTCTCACCAGTGAAGGCATGTTGATTTTAAAGATGAGATTTGTTTGTTTGTGCAATGCCGAGATCTCATGACCTTTATTCTATTATTTATTTGTTCTCTAGTCGAATCTCAGGTTTAACATGAATTATAACGGTCTGTTTGCATTGACAAGATGTGCTATTCACGCGGCACACCTGATGGCGGGTGTTATAAAAGATATTCCATCATCGGTTTTCTTCATATTTTTAATGTATTTTTCATTGTTTGTTCAGAACTAAAAGGTCCAAGAAGTCCCACAATCGAATTGAATATTCATTTGACATGTTAACTATATCGTAAAGCGCTTCATGGGAGTAATTGTGGGATGATACATTTTCAAAGTATCACGATATGTATCGGTTGAGTATCGGTATCGTTCAGTGGTATCGGTATCATAAAAAAGTCAACGATATGCATCCCTAACCTTTACACTACGTCAAACTAAAAGCGATTTACAGACAAGCAAAGAAAACATGTTCGGGCTCTTTTCTAAATAAATGTGTGGTTATTTCTGTATTTCTCTCTCAAAGATTTCCTCAAAAGAAAAACCTGAATTTCAGCTTCAGTTCAAGCATGTATTGCCCCAATAAGTATTTTATACAATACAATACACTGTAATAGACCAATCTATTAATAACAAATACATAGGATGTGTGTGTGTGTGTGTGTGTGTGTGTGTGTGCGCGCATGTGTGTGTGTTAATATTCATAAAGACATCTCCTTTGGTCTGAATAGCAATGTTTCCATCTCCTCCTCACCTTCCCCTGGCTTGCAGTCCCAGCCCAGCTCCAGGCCGATGGGGGTGAAGAGGTCTCTGATGAACTCCTGGATGTCCTCGTGGAAGTCGGTGTGCGACAGCAGCGAGGACAGAACGCCCAGGTTGCAGCTGAGGTCGCTCCACACCGTGTAGTTCGGCTCGTTCACAAACGCCTCCATCAGCGTCAGAACCTGCACCGTGCTGATCATCCCCGCACGAGACTGAAGACAAAACAACCAGGTTAATAATAATGAATATGCATATTTCTGTAGGCGGTTGACAACAGATACATTTGATATAAGAATGTTCCACTTATTAATGAATCAGATTTTTAGGGGATTTTCAATTGATCATAAACCTCTTGTGATTCTGACACATCATCTGTGTAACTGTTAGTGAGGTCAGGCTGAGGTCAGCGTCACAAAATGCTTCCTGTAGTGATGAAACTAAACAGTCAGAGACATTTTTAAAATAGAGTGCTTCCTCAAGTGTGTGTGCCTCATCAGGGAGAGGAAGTGTAGGTGTGTGTCTGTGAGTGTCTGTGAGTGTGTGCCTGTGTGAGTGTGTGTGTGTGTGTCTGTGTGCATGTGAGTGAGTGTCTGTGTCTCATCAGGGAGAGGAAGTGTGTGTGTGTGAGTGTGTGAGTGTGTCTCACCAGGGAGAAGAGGTCGTTCTGTGTGTTTGTGTGTGCGTGGTGTGTGTTTGTGCGTGGTGCGTGCGCGCATTGTGTGTGTTTGTGCGTGGTGTGTGTGCGCATTGTGTGTGTGCATGTGTGTGGTGTGTGTGCGCATTGTGTGTGTGTGTCTCTCTCTCACCAGGGAGAAGAGGTTGTTATGTGTGTGTGTGCGTGTTGTGTGTGCGCATGTGTGTGTGAGTATTGTGTGTGTGTGTGTTCCTCTCTCACCAGGGAGAAGAGGTCGTTCTGTGTGTTTGTGCGTGGTGTGTGCGTGCGTTGTGTGTGTGTGTGTGTCTCTCTCACCAGGGAGAAGAGTTTGTTATGTGTGTGTGTGTGTTGTGTGTGCGTGTTTGTGTGTGCGCATGTGTGTGTGTGTTCCTCTCTCACCAGGGAGAAGAGGTCGTTCTGCAGGCCCAGGCGGTCCACCGGCTGCAGGCTGAGGTCTCTGACTCCGGGCAGCAGCCTCTCCAGCATGGACGCGCTGTACTGGATCCGGTAGAAGCCCACGGTGCCGGGGTTTATCTGAGAGCAGGACACAACGGGTCAGACTGAGGGGAAGAAGGGTTTATTTATTTAAACTATATTTATTTGACTTCTTAGCCCGAGTGCTCGTGTCCGGCAAGGCTTAAAGGAAGTGAAACATCTTCATCGCTTCATCAACGGATAACACTGGAGGTTTTGGTTAACTGTGGCAAATGTTCACCACTCGTGATAATTGGTTTAATTTGTTTTAACTTATTCTTTATTAGTTATTTTCTCACATTCCCCTTTACATCCAATTGTACTCCAATTTAGAGGAACAGTTTATTTAACAAGGGGTCACAACATGTTTAACCCTTAGAGTGACTAGACCCTACACTCTTCCATAAGTGGGTCAAAAAGGACCCGTATTAGAATAATATGTGTTTTTATGCCATTTTTCATTTTGGTTAAGAAAAAGCACTTGTATAATATTTAGTATTATATTTTGGTTCACACTAGAAATATTTTATATTTAATTTTTACACATAGTTTTGAACATATCGATGCAAAGATCTCCGCTATTCTGAGACCCTCACAGTATTCCAGTCCCTTTTCAAAACTCTTCTCTTGTCTACTCATAGCCCCCCCCCCCCCCCCCCCAAATCATTCCATGCCAGTTGATCAAGTTTGATAGTCCTATACCCCCCAACCTAACCCACCCTAACCTTCCCTTATATTGTAAAGCGATGTCGAGTCCTTGAAAAGCCCTATACAAATATAATGTATTATTATTATTATACTGCCAGGTATCAGATCTTGCTGTGTAAAGTAATCTTCCTGAGAGGTGTCACTTGTGATGTCGTCTGTGTGTCACAGTGAATGTATTCCTGACAGCAACAGGTGATAATAATCAAAGGTTCCCAGAGGATCCCATAGAAATGCATGCGGGTCATTGTTGACCCACTTATGGAAGCTCGGGGTAGAAATACAAAAACTACAATTTCTTAAAATGTAAATTTAAAATGGCATGATATCCAAAACATGTTTTTTGAGGAATAGCTGGAATATGAAATGATAAAAAAAAAAATGTAATTACAAAGGTACTTCAAGAAAACCACCTCACCGGGTCCAAAAAGACCCACTTATGTGTCTAAGGGTGAAGGTCTCAAATCCTAAAAATATGAAAAACAAAATGTATAGAAAAATAATTGTGACTTTTAACCTTTGGTAACAGCCACAGGATTGGAGCAGTGAGTATTCAAGGCATTATTTATACATCAGCTGTAGAAATGCAGTCCATTTGTAAACCTCAACCCATTTCCAACCCTCTCTTTACACTGTCTTTATTAGTAAACAGAGTTAATCAACAACTGCTTTGGTGCGAAGCCAGACATCGAACAGTGTGCCACATTTTACAAGTAGGTATTACACTTTCCTCAGCAGCTGTTCCCGAGGGGAATATAATGAGACAGAGAGAGCCTGTGAATGTAATGCACTCCGAGCAGGCCGCCAACAAACACTTAAGAAGACCAAGCGGAGAGAAGGTTAAGACGTTCCCCTTGCTGCGTGTTGGGGCAGTTTTTCTTTGAGACTCACTAAACTGAACTACTATTATTTATAGCAGCATAATATTATCTTAATCCAGTTGTCATATCGATTATCACTAATACGATACATGCTGCACAGGACGGGGATGTGAGCTGCTGTAGTTTGTCAAGATGTGTCATGATACATAAAGCCAGTTTCAATCTATATCAAACTGGTTTAAGCTTGTACACTGGACTCAAATGACACCAGCGTTTCCGCCAGAGGGGCGTCTTGACGTCATTTGACGCCCTTATTCAGCTCGGAACGCCCTGAACTCGAGCCGAGGGCGTCCGAAAACAATAATAATTCGAGAGAAGATTGAGTTTTTATCGCTTGAAATGACGAAAAGGAAAAAGGACATCCCTCTGTTGGAGGGGCAAAGGAGTCTGGTGGGATTCTTTTCTCCGCCAGCAACGCGTGTTCCTGTGACGGAAAGTGTACTGCCGGCGAGCCTTGGCGGGGCGGGGGTGCTAGTGGAGCACGCGCGTGAACTGCGAGCGCCGGAGCCTCGCAGCGGCGAAACTGAGGCTACGTAAAGAGATAGTATCTATAAGTCACAGCTCAATTCAAAGTTCAAGTCACGTGACGTCACACCCTCCCCCGCTCTCGGGGGGGACGCCCTCTCAGCCCTGGTCTGGCGGAAACACTGATTGGAGCAGTGAGTATTCAAGGCATTATTTATACATCAGCTGTAGAAATGCAGTCCATTTGTAAACCTCAACCCATTTCCAACCCTCTCTTTACACTGTCTTTATTAGTAAACAGAGTTCATCAACAACTGCTTTGGTGCGAAGCCAGACATCGAACAGTGTGCCACATTTTACAAGTAGGTATTAAACTTTCCTCAGCAGCTGTTCCCGAGGGGAATATAATGAGACAGAGAGAGCCTGTGAATGTAATGCACTCCGAGCAGGCCGCCAACAAACACTTAAGAAGACCAAGCGGAGAGAAGGTTAAGACGTTCCCCTTGCTGCGTGTTGGGGCAGTTTTTCTTTGAGACTCACTAAACTGAACTACTATTATTTATAGCAGCATAATATTATCTTAATCCAGTTGTCATATCGATTATCACTAATACGATACATGCTGCACAGGACGGGGATGTGAGCTGCTGTAGTTTGTCAAGATGTGTCATGATACATAAAGCCAGTTTCAATCTACATCAAACTGGTTTAAACTTGTACACTGGACTCAAATGACACCAGCGTTTCCGCCAGAGGGGCGTCTTGACGTCATTTGACGCCCTTATTCAGCTCGGAACGCCCTGAACTCGAGCCGAGGGCGTCCGAAAACAATAATAATTCGAGAGAAGATCGAGTTTTTATCGCTTGAAATGACGAAAAGGAAAAAGGACATCCCTCTGTTGGAGGGGCAAAGGAGTCTGGTGGGATTCTTTTCGCCGCCGGCAAAGCGTGTTCCTGTGACGGAAAGTGTACTGCCGGCGAGCCTTGGCGGGGCGGGGGTGCTAGTGGAGCATGCGCGTGAACTGCGAGCGCCGGAGCCTCGCCGCGGCGAAACTGAGACTACGTAAAGAGATAGTATCTATAAGTCACAGCTCAATTCAAAGTTCAAGTCACGTGACGTCACACCCTCCCCCGCTCTCGGGGGGGACGCCCTCTCAGCCCTGGTCTGGCGGAAACACTGATTGGAGCAGTGAGTATTCAAGGCATTATTTATACATCAGCTGTAGAAATGCAGTCCATTTGTAAACCTCAACCCATTTCCAACCCTCTCTTTACACTGTCTTTATTAGTAAACAGAGTTCATCAACAACTGCTTTGGTGCGAAGCCAGACATCGAACAGTGTGCCACATTTTACAAGTAGGTATTAAACTTTCCTCAGCAGCTGTTCCCGAGGGGAATATAATGAGACAGAGAGAGCCTGTGAATGTAATGCACTCCGAGCAGGCCGCCAACAAACACTTAAGAAGACCAAGCGGAGAGAAGGTTAAGACGTTCCCCTTGCTGCGTGTTGGGGCAGTTTTTCTTTGAGACTCACTAAACTGAACTACTATTATTTATAGCAGCATAATATTATCTTAATCCAGTTGTCATATCGATTATCACTAATACGATACATGCTGCACAGGACGGGGATGTGAGCTGCTGTAGTTTGTCAAGATGTGTCATGATACATAAAGCCAGTTTCAATCTACATCAAACTGGTTTAAACTTGTACACTGGACTCAAATGACACCAGCGTTTCCGCCAGAGGGGCGTCTTGACGTCATTTGACGCCCTTATTCAGCTCGGAACGCCCTGAACTCGAGCCGAGGGCGTCCGAAAACAATAATAATTCGAGAGAAGATCGAGTTTTTATCGCTTGAAATGACGAAAAGGAAAAAGGACATCCCTCTGTTGGAGGGGCAAAGGAGTCTGGTGGGATTCTTTTCGCCGCCGGCAAAGCGTGTTCCTGTGACGGAAAGTGTACTGCCGGCGAGCCTTGGCGGGGCGGGGGTGCTAGTGGAGCATGCGCGTGAACTGCGAGCGCCGGAGCCTCGCCGCGGCGAAACTGAGACTACGTAAAGAGATAGTATCTATAAGTCACAGCTCAATTCAAAGTTCAAGTCACGTGACGTCACACCCTCCCCCGCTCTCGGGGGGGACGCCCTCTCAGCCCTGGTCTGGCGGAAACACTGATTGGAGCAGTGAGTATTCAAGGCATTATTTATACATCAGCTGTAGAAATGCAGTCCATTTGTAAACCTCAACCCATTTCCAACCCTCTCTTTACACTGTCTTTATTAGTAAACAGAGTTCATCAACAACTGCTTTGGTGCGAAGCCAGACATCGAACAGTGTGCCACATTTTACAAGTAGGTATTAAACTTTCCTCAGCAGCTGTTCCCGAGGGGAATATAATGAGACAGAGAGAGCCTGTGAATGTAATGCACTCCGAGCAGGCCGCCAACAAACACTTAAGAAGACCAAGCGGAGAGAAGGTTAAGACGTTCCCCTTGCTGCGTGTTGGAGCAGTTTTTCTTTGAGACTCACTAAACTGAACTACTATTATTTATAGCAGCATAATATTATCTTAATCCAGTTGTCATATCGATTATCACTAATACGATACATGCTGCACAGGACGGGGATGTGAGCTGCTGTAGTTTGTCAAGATGTGTCATGATACATAAAGCCAGTTTCAATCTACATCAAACTGGTTTAAACTTGTACACTGGACTCAAATGACACCAGCGTTTCCGCCAGAGGGGCGTCTTGACGTCATTTGAAGATCGAGTTTTTATCGCTTGAAATGACGAAAAGGAAAAAGGACGTCCCTCTGGACTCAAATGACAACTATTACGAGAACAGCGGAGGCAATTTGCAAGTTAAACCCAAAGGAGATGGAACACGACCATTCATGTTGTTGCCTCATTTACACTCCTGAATGACCAGAATCAAGGATTATATAAAATAACCGACTATACTGCCTCTTAGTAGTATGTCCCGATATCTAGAATGTAAAGTGCCTTTTGCCAAAATGACTGATGTACTTCTGCATTATGGAAGCCAGCATGCTATTCTAGCCGCTTGACCAACATATCTTTGCGCAGGGGAAGCATGAGCAAGAGGGTAATAAGGCCAAATAACGCAGCCAGTATTAGTAGACGGGGTGAGGAAGAGGACAGCAGTCTGAGAGAGTCTGATGACACTTTACAAACGGGAAGTCCAGCCTGAGATGAAAACAGACCGACTCCCTTATGACTCATTCATTCAGCTCAAGACACTGGAAACTGTTCCCCGTTGGTCAAAGTTTAACTTTATTTGAATGAAGTGAAATGTTTAGCCAGCTTAAAGGTTTACTTGACCTTTGATGCAAATATGTCTGCAGCCTCAGGCAAAAGCTACAAGCTAAGTGATCTCATGAATATTAAGGAGAAAAGCAACTGAAAAGTATTTAAAACAATTCCTTCTAACTTTCATTTTCACTAATTAGTTAGAGATCTATCAAACTGATAAACTTAAAATTAGTACAAACAATGGCTTTATGCTGAGTATTGGATCAGTACTTGGTTGGCTCTCTACCTGTGTTTTAATGTTTGTTAAGCACCCCCCCCCAAAGCAGTAAACCTAGGGGAAACACTGACTTTTATGTTTGCACCACAACACCAAGTCAAATTCCTCGTACGTGTCAACCTACCTGGTGATGAACCTGATTCTGATTGAATGTAGGTATCAGGAGAGAACATTTGAATCAGTGAGTGAGTCCATGATTGCAGGAGAGTACTGCTGGAAACCTAAACACCCGATGGAGGAACTGTGACCCGCCCTCACCTTGATCCACTGCTCGGTGGGGACGCCGCTCAGAGTGATGGTCGTCTCGGCTCTGTCCAGCAGAACCTTCAGCTTGGAGCATGTTGGGTCCTCGCTGGTACAAATACTGATGGGGACCATCCAGCTGGGGCAATCCTCACCTGCCAACACCAGGCAGAGATACAACAGCATAGCAGTCAGAAACATTAAACGTTATTGGTCATCAGATGGGGAGTTCAGGTGCAGCGGCACAACAACTCAAATATCTACAGATAGATGGAGAAAGAAAAGAGGAAATAAGAGGAGAGGTAGAAATAGAAGATATACAAGAGCAAGTAAAGACAAAAATACAAGGGACAAATATACAGAGTTGCGGAGAGGGATAGTGTATTAGAAGAAATGGATCTCTGTTTATAGTGTCATTTAATACAAGATTATTACATGGCTTAGTTGAATACTCGATTCTGATTGGTCAATTCAGAACACGTGACACGTTGTTAATCCAGAACAGACAGATTTATTGACCGTTGTTAAGGACGCTCACATCTGCAGAAAGAAGTCCGGTCGATTTAACTGTATACAGTTTGGCTGAAAAGCAAACTGCATCCAGTTTGCTTTTCACACTGGAACAAGAAAACAGCGGAGAAGTAACGGGCAGAAACCCTCCTTTTTACGCAGCGGTCCAGACATAGACATCCAACGGCGACACATATTCAGTGTGCAGTCACTTTGGCATTAGGGCAGGGATATCTAGATACTTCCCAAGGTTTGACATAATGAATTGTGCTACTTTTAAAGCAAGCAGCGATGTTTTCAAATCTGAAATCAAAAAGGTCCACAAAAAAGCTATCGAAGCAGTTCCTGCCGTTGCTAAGGAGGATCAAGAAAGAGAAAGTAAAAGAGGGTAAAAGACGGAGTGCTGGACGTCAGATAAATCCCCAGACGAAGGCAGAGAGGACGTAAACACTAACAGGGACACGGTGTGAACTCTGCAGAGTTTAGGGACTTGTTAGTGGATCAGAAACTGAACAGAGTTGGCCAGTGCTGCCGTAAAGTTGTTGTTGTCGCAGTTCCAGCCGTCGGTGCGCCGTGGAACGGAGTTTTTTTTCTCTTAGCGGAAGAAATACGATCATTTTAAGTCAATAAAATCATTTCAATTAATATTGGGAGTCGAGTCGTTAGTTTGTTTAGTGTCTGACCGTGTGATAAGCGGGATAGTGTGCAGCGACTTGGTCACTATGGGGAAAAGAACACCCTTCAGGCTCATCAAGATCACTCCGCTTGGCTCCTGGTCTGCCTGTCGGGTGCTCTTTTCCCCATAGTGCCCGCCTCGCTGCACGTCATCCCTTACGTAGAACACTGACATAATAGCACCAGTCATAAAGAGGATAGGGTGAATTGTTGTCTAAACATGTATACCTATATCTAAACAGTAGCCAAAGCATTTCAAATTTAACACGAGTTAAATTTAACACAGTATCAAATAAATAATGATAGTTCTATATGTAATTGAATATAGAGTTCAACCCCGTGTCCGGTGTTTTAGGCAAATCATTTGAGTCTAAGAAACACTTGGTGGCGTCTGTGTACTCACCGCTGTGTGGTCCACTGGCACAGAACTTCTTCTGAGATAACTTCACAATGCGGTCGTCTCCTTGCTGCAAACAAACGTCTCGGTTAGTTTGAGTAAAAAGAATAATCAAGAAATGCAAAAAAAATTAGAACAAGCCACCAGACAAATACTTAACCACCCCTCTCTGATCAGCATTTCATGTGCTGCCCTGGCCCTGCCTGATGCTAACCTTTTTATGAATGTGTTGGCGCCGCTTTGCTGTATATTTATGATCTTTTTAATTTACACATGCCATCTATTAAGCATCTGTCCGTCCTGTGAGAAGGATCCCTCCTATGTTCCTCTCCTTGAGGATTTAAAGCATTTTGCCCACACTAGTTGTTGTTGTTTTTTGGGAGTTTTTCCTTCTTACTGCAAGGGTCAAAGGGCAGATGGCTACACACTGTAAAGCCCCTGAGACATACAGTATGTGTGATATCTGGCTTGCAGGAACCAACATTTCTTATATCAAATATGGTGAATTGTTTCTTTTTTGCCCATTTATATATTCAGTTGATTCCCTTTATTGTGCTCCAGGTTAAGGTAATGGATTTATTATTATATTTGTTTACAAGAGGCCGATATGGAGCCCTTTGTTTGGACTGCAATCAAAGGCTCGTCTAACTCCATGCATCATACCTGGAGTCTCAAGGCAAGTTGGGTGATTGATTACTTCAACAGGGCTATATAAATACAATTGTATTGGTTGATTGCTAGTACATTCTTTTGGTTTAGATTAGATTCAACTTTATTGTCATTGAGCAAAGTACAGGTACAAGCCAATGAAATGCAGTTAGTATCCAACCAGAAATGCAAGATGTGCTATATATAAATAAAAACAAGGTGCATATTATAATGACTGTTTGGTAACTAGGAAAGAGGTCTTGTAGATAGATTACACACAGACAAACAATCCAGCACCAGTCACTTTTACACTGCTATGGACAATTTTGCACTCCCATTTGCACTCTACATCAGGGCTATTCAATTAGTTTGGAATGGGGCCGGTTGATGAAAATGATCCAAAGCAAGGGGCCGGGAAAAAGATGGCTTGAAATATGAGCAATCATAATTAAGAGCTTCAGATACAGTAAATACTACAAGAGCATAGTGGAGTGCATATATTGTGTTTACTTAAATCAAACATAGCCCCAAGGCCTTTCTAGATCTAATGCCCCTTTCACACCAACGCGTTTTCAGGTCCGGCTCGGAGCTAGAGCCTGAAAAGTACCGGTTTTTCCTCTTCACACCGCAGCGGCGCCGCCTCTTAGCTCCGGAATCCGGTTCGTTTCCAGCTCCAAACATTTTTCGGTCTAGCAAGCAAGATTCCGTAGCTACGAGGCGGCGCCGCTTACGTCTCTCTTACATCGAGGCGGGGGCAGGGGCGGGATCAACCGCCTGAAGACCGCAAAGAAGTCTTGCATTTCGCATGTGATGTTTGTAAAGTTCCAAGTAAAGTCGTCCCTTGTAAAGTCGTCCCATGTAAAGTCGTCCCTTGTAAAGTCGTCCCATGTAAAGTCGTCCCATGTAAAGTCGTCCCTTGTAAAGTCGTCCCTTGTAAAGTCGTCCCATGTAAAGTCGTCCCATGTAAAGTCGTCCCATGTAAAGTCGTCCCATGTAAAGTCGTCCCTTGTAAAGTCGTCCCATGTAAAGTCGTCCCTTGTAAAGTCGTCCCTTGTAAAGTCGTCCCTTGTAAAGTCGTCCCTTGTAAAGTCGTCCCTTGTAAAGTCGTCCCTTGTAAAGTCGTCCCTTGTAAGTCGTCCCATGTAAAGTCGTCCCTGTAAAGTCGTCCCATGTAAAGTCGTCCCATGTAAAGTCGTCCCATGTAAAGTCGTCCCATGTAAAGTCGTCCCATGTAAAGTCGTCCCATGTAAAGTCGTCCCTTGTAAAGTCGTCCCATGTAAAGTCGTCCCTTGTAAAGTCGTCCCTTGTAAAGTCGTCCCTTGTAAAGTCGTCCCATGTAAAGTCGTCCCTTGTAAAGTCGTCCCATGTAAAGTCGTCCCTTGTAAAGTCGTCCCTTGTAAAGTCGTCCCATGTAAAGTTCCCAGTCCCCTTGTAAAGTCGTCCCATGTAAAGTCGTCCCTTGTAAAGTCGTCCCTTGTAAAGTCGTCCCTTGTAAAGTCGTCCATGTAAAGTCGTCCCATTGTAAAGTCGTCCCTTGTAAAGTCGTCCCCTGTAAAGTCGTCCCATGTAAAGTCGTCCCTTGTAAAGTCGTCCCATGTAAAGTCGTCCCATTGTAAAGTCGTCCCTTGAAAGTCGTCCATGTAAAGTCGTCCCATGTAAAGTCGTCCCATGTAAGTCGTCCCTTGTAAAGTCGTCCCTTGTAAAGTCGTCCCATTGTAAAGTCGTCCCATGTAAAGTCGTCCCTTGTAAGTCGTCCCTTGTAAAGTCGTCCCCGTAAGTGTCCATGTAAAGTCGTCCCTTGTAAAGTCGTCCCTTGTAAAGTGTCCCGTCCCTTGTAAAGTCGTCCCTGTAAAGTCGTCCCCTTGTAAAGTCGTCCTTGTAAAGTCGTCCCATGTAAAGTCGTCCATTGTAAGTCGTCCCTGTAAAGTCGTCCCCTTGTAAGTCGTCCCTTGTAAAGTCCGTCCCATGTAAAGTCGTCCCATGTAAAGTCGTCCCTTGTAAAGTCGTCCCTTGTAAAGTCGTCCATGTAAAGTCGTCCCTTGTAAAGTCGTCCCTTGTAAAGTCGTCCCTTGTAAAGTCGTCCCTTGCGTTCCATTTCGTTTTGTAAGAGGATAACCAAAGAGAACAGCGCTTCAATACAATCGGCCGTTGTTGTTGTTGTCGATGTGAGGGATTTCCGCGCGGTTTGGCTTTTATGAAGCAGGCACGTAAACGGTTACGTCATGATGCAAACGATGAGGCAATGACGCAGCACCACCCCAGCTCTGTGTGGTGTGAACCATAGGTGTGAACAGAGCGGGAGCAGAAAAGGGAAACCCGAGCTGAACCAGAAAAGCTCTAGCACGGAGCTAGAAAGGGAAAAGCGCTGGTGTGAAAGCCGCATAAATGGCAAGTTCAGAACTCAGTAGGCCAACATGTGAAGCTGATTTAACCATCAACATCATTTCATTAATTTAGGTGAAATGATCTAATCATTCACTACAGCAGCTAGTAGGTGGGTTCGAAACCCGAGCCCGTCGAAGTTTTCAGGCAATGTCTTCCCCTCTATCTCTCAATTTAACACCCTCTCTGGAATAAAGGCACTCCGGCCCAAAAAAAAAAAGCAGATTACTTTTTAACATTATACTCAAAGGGCCAGTAAATATCACCCGTCATCATCATCTTTATTATATATATCCCGCTTACTTGAAGTAAATGGTTATTTTGTAAATTATTGAGTGTTCTTGCATTTTAAATGTGAGTTTTTTTATACCTCGGGACTGTGGGAAACATTTCACATTTCGATCTTTCTGTGTGTACAAACATATTTTTTAGATTGAGAATAAAGTTGACTTTGACTTATTGCCTCAAACCAGCAGTTCAGCCAGAGAACAAAATGATGAATATTGAGAGCGTTTGCCCCAAGCCCCCATCTTTACCCATGGATGCACAATAAGAACGGATTATATGATTACTTTCGTGACGTTTCGCTCTCAAAAGTTGGGCCATTTTGTCTTCATGCGCCAATGAGCAGCTCTCATAGGAATGAACGCGGCCCCGCCTCCCACGCTCTATCCACTTCTTATTATACATCCATGGTTTGCCCTCATGCAGGTGAAACAGCTCCTGTCCAGTGACGCTCACCTGCTCCTCTTCCACTTCTATAATGGGGAAGCCCATCTGCTTGGTCCACGAGCTCATGACTTCAGCGATGGGTTTTCCACTGGCCTGTTCCAGACAGTCCCATAGGTCCTCTGTGGACAAACACGAGTCAAAGGGATTAGGACACTTAGAAATCGATTCACGCGGTAGTTTCAATTTGAGTGAATTCCTTACTTACCTGTGCAAGCATTTTTATGTTGGAACTTCAACAGGTAGGCGTTCATTCCTTTCCTAAAGTCCTGGAAAAGAGAGAGTAAGAGGTGAACCTTGATGAAGAGAATACCAGAGAGAATATCAAAGTGCTGGAGAACAAACCTCGTCTCCTGTGTAGTCGTGCAGCATGCGGATCACAGACGCTCCTTTGCTGTAGGAGATGGCGTCGAAGATTTCATCCACCTCTGACGGGTGGCCCACGTTCACCTGGAGCACAAAACATCAAATAAACAGAAATCAGTTCAACAAACACAACTATTTATAAGATATTTTAATGTAATAATGTCTATATCACAGTCTTTGTCTCTTTCTGCTTTTACAATTGTAGGTCTGAACCATTATACAGTGTTTTATTTGCCATATAAAAAAACATCTTAAATATGAAAAACCATTCAGTGTGTTTACTCTGGACCCGATCGAGTTTGTGTAGTAGGAGATTGCAAACCTTTTTACAGTTGTGTACCGTATTATATACCTTGTTATTCAACCTCAATAAATAATACAACTTCCAAAATAATCCATGTGTGTTCTATTTTGCAAACATTATTACATACAAAAAAAGTTAAAATTAGATGTATTGAGATGAAGGTATCATAAATCATTATCACTATTTCCAACGAGTAGGAGACAGACTATGAAGCGACTAATACCAAAGGCTACATTAGTCTTTAACTGACACACTCAGAAGGACACACTCGTGCTGAAGTCGTTTCAAGATGTTCAATAAATAAAATAATAAAAGCAATCTCTACAGCAGCACCTGACAATCCTCACAAACTAAGTCATAGAAAAGGCCATATATCTGAACAGGCTAACACACCCAGGTGACGCTGGCCGGAAGTGATACAAAACAAATATAAATGGACTATTCTTTTATTTGTATTCTATTATATAGGTTGCATTGTTGGAGGAGCTCAGGTCAGAAGAATTTCATTGCCATTTCTACACTGTAGCTTATGATAATAAAACCTTTGAATCTTGAAATAATGATAGAAACAAAATAGCAGACCCAGGCTTAGCAACTGAGCACTTTGAAACAGCAGCAGCTTTTGTTTAATAAGGTGAATCTGAAGGTCACCTCGATGGGATGGCTGCTGTCCAGAGCGTCCAGGTCCAGGGCGCGGGTGTAGTCTGCGGAGACAAACTGGGTCCAGATGTCGTACTCTGGGAAGCAGTGGTCCACGCACAGATACTCGATCCAAGACGCAAAGCCCTCGTTGAGCCACAGATGGGTCCACCATTCCTGATGAAACACACAAGAAGGCAGGGTGTCTTCAAAGACCTTCACAATAGTTCCCTTCCTAAAATATGATCTCATACATTACCAAGGTTTTTAACGTGTATTACATTGTCCCTATTTCACAAATATTACACGGCACAGTTTAGGCATGGGTATTTGATTGAATATATCGGGTATCGCCGATTGGCTGAGTACACCAGTTGTTGTTTTTGTGCGTTTCTGTCATTTTATTTGGCAAGTTATTGGTTTGCATTTTACTGTACGGTGAGGAAAACCGTTATAAGTAGGGATGCTCCGATCGCCAGTTTTGGGGCCGATTGCCGGAATCAGCATCGGCCGATACCGATCGCCGATCCGATCGAGTGGGCGGGGCCTATGGGGATCTTCCATTTAAAGTGATGTGTAAAACTCAGTTAAAGCTCATTCACTGGAGCTTCCACAAACAACAACCAACATAATTATTACATTCAAATGAAGTTCATTATTCAAGTTTACATTAACTTTGGAGAATAACACGGGAGAAATGAGCGGAAGCCTCTCTCTCTCTCTCTCCTGACAGCCTGTCAGTATCGTCTCATGCAGCTCACTGATCCAGTAATGAGTGACCCGACAGTGAAGAATAAATATATTTATAATAACTAGTTTAGTTCCAGAGGTAGATCAAATAGCTAAGTAGGTCTAACTCTTGTGTGTTTCGCTCCGCTCACCGGTCCGTCTCAGCGGGCGGAGCTGCAGGATTTCTGCTTCACGTTGCATTCCGCTATTTTACTGTCTTTTTCGGACACCTTCAAATACTGCCAGACCGGTGAAGCCATTTAGGCGAGCTTGTTTTGCCGCACAGAGAAAAGTGTCATGTATTTTACGTCATGTGATCGGCTCTCCTGAGCAGCATTTATAGAGAGCACCGATCGATCGGCAGAGAGTGAGTATCACTAGGCGGCCGATCGGAGCATCCCTAGTTATAAGAATATTCCCCTTTCTGATAATTTGTGAGTTTATTTATTAGACTAACAGGACAGAGAGAGCTTGCTTAATGAAGCTAACTACCCTTTTGAACAGCTTTACACAAAATGTTAACGTTACAAACACAACTTATAATAGTATATATTGACTTTTCAAAATAGGTCTTCTTCAGTTTTTATATTTAAAAAATATAAGACTGTACTATGACATAATGTCCCTGGTTTCTCTACTTAAAAGAACATTATAATCTTATATTTTTCAGCTAGTGCTTTTTTTATTTTACGTTTTGTTTTCATGCCAGTTCAATAATATACTTTTATGTCCAAAGCCTCTAAAAAGATGTACATGTGTAAGTGAGTCTTACCATGGTGACCAAGTTTCCGAACCACTGGTGAGCGAGCTCGTGACCGACCACCAGCGCCACCCACTGCCTGGAGGACGAGCAGGAGTTCTTGGGGTCGATCAGCAGAGCCGTCTCCCTGGAAGAAATAAAACAAACAAGAGAGTGGAGGTTAACATGGAGACCGGCTGAAGGTCGACGCCTCCTCTAGACGTCAAACACCCAGAGTGCACTTCAGCTGCTCCCATGGTTATTAAGAGAGGCAGGAGGCAGTAGATGCTAATCACTTTCCATCTGAACACCTAACAGGTGGTGCAGCTAACCAGGAAGCAATTAAAAACCCATCAGAGCTGTCACCCAATAAGACACACGTGCACAAATAACTTATTTCCCCTGCAAGATAGAACACAAACTGCTGCTTTCTCAATGAGACACGGAGCTGCACAACTACAGATTAGAGTTGCATTAAAAGCAAAAGTTCCTTGTTGTTTATTTGGATAATTTCCCCAGGATTCATGATAATCACGTAGGTCTATAGAGTGGTGCAGTGACGCGTCCTAACACCCGGAAGTAAGATGCGCATGCGTTCCTTCCGGTTCCTTCCACAAAAACGAACGCAATTTCTCCATAGGATTTTGGAAAATAGCTGGAAATAAGGTCTTTGGTTGAAACACATTTAAGAGACGGATCACGTTTTGTTCAGTTGGATAATCTCCACATGTCTACCCTACTGTTATAATTTTCGAATCGTAAATCTAAATCGATAGATTTATGATCCATAGATTTATGAAATTGCATTGCTTTTTCGTCGAGGGAACCGGAAGGAACCCATGCGCCAGAGTTCCCGGTCAACATGTCCGTTAAAGTTTAAATCTTCCGGACAAAATGAGAAAAGTGCCGGTCAAAGGTCTTCTTTGTTATTTATTGAGCTATAAAACAAATTGATATGATTGGATATTAAACAAACTAATTATAGTAGATTAACTACATTATTCAAAAGTGTAGAGTAACTTATAATAACACGGGAATAATAAACGGAGCGCTCCCCATCTCCTGACAGCCCGTCAGTATCATGCAGCTCGCGGATCCAGAGTGACCCGAGAGTAAAACTAAACACATCTATAACTAGTTTAGGTAGTTTGAGAGGTAATTAAAATAGCTACGTGTGATATTCTAACCTTATCTTGACTGACTACTGGAGCAAATATTAAAGACTGTATTGACTCCCTTTATCTACATATAACATGACTGTTGTCATACTGTAGTGCCAATAGGCTAGTATTACATGAGAACTCATTATGAAACTAATATTTGAATTACTGTTACTCAATATTACGTTAAACAGAATCAACTTGATAGTTATTTTTCAATTCAACAACATTTTTGACAATGGCTTAATAAGCTAGGGCTGGGCACTTGCAGTCCGTTTAATAAATCCATAGAAACACGTTACAAGGGAAGCTTTAGTTGCCATGTCTTGAAGAGGAATGGAAGTGTACCTGTAGGTCACAAGGCCCCAGTTCTCCATGGCACCTGAGAGGGAGGAAGACGTACGCATTTTAGTTTCAACTTTTTTTGTGTGGAAATGATGAAAAATGATTGAATATTCAATTGACACTCACCAGCAGCAAAATCAGCAATAGCTATTAGATCGATTTTAGGCAGTGGATAAGGAACATTGAAGTAGTCATTGTAGAAAGGTAAGGTCTTAGTAGCAACCTGCAAAAAACCCACAAAGCCATGTTAAGAATAAGATGTCACTTGGACACAAAGGGATAGGCGGATTCAACAATTCAGCATAGAATTAATCGTCAAATGCTGGCATACATTTCAGTTAACTGTCTATTTCTCTACACCTCTAATCATATTTGTATAATTCTTAGAGCAAAGGTGAAACCAACAAGCTCAGCTGTCTTTCTAAAAAAAGGGATGGACCAAGTTCTCACCTCCAGCGCAAACTTCCCTTGTTCTGACTTCCCGACAGGCGTGTAGACGCGTACCGTGATGCCGTCCGATGACTGGGCCTCCACAAAATCATATTCACCGATGACAAAAGCTACAAGGTACGTAGACATGATGGGCGTGGTGGCAAACTTCACCTCCACCAGGTTCTCATCCTCTAGATATGGATTTCGCTCAGTGACATTCTGCAAAAGGGAGAGAATAGATTCAAAGGTCTTAATGTCACAAGCTAACGTGTGGAAATGGCAATGAAAATCTTATGACGCGAGCTCCTCAAACGATGCGACAAATAATAAAAAAAACTAAATACAAATAGCATGGAAAAAGACATTTCTAATAAATATATTAGTGAGGCTTTGTGTTTAATAGGAGCTTTTGTAGCAGATCATGAGTAAAAGCTTCTGAATATTTCCTCTTTCTGGCAAAGAGTGACGTTGTATAATGCAAAACGGATTACAATTCTAAAGCCCCATGAGCAAAAATACCATGAAAAAAACAAAACAAATATTTGAGTTCCTCTTTTTCAAAGACTGCCTGTAACCTCCTCCGTCTGCGGCTCTGAGCCCAGCGGCTCTCAACTTAAAGCAAATACAGTTCACAGGAGGAAGTGGTGCATCGATGGGACTACATTTAGCAGAGGATTCATCTGCATTTACTTGAGTGAGTATGTGTGCCAGCAGGAAGGTTTATGTGGGACTTACAGTGTGTGTGTGTGTGTGTGTGTGTGTGTGTGTGAGAGTGAGTGAGTGAGTGTGAGATAGAATGAATGAGAGAGAGAGTGAGAGAGTGAAGGAGTGAGAGAGTGAGTGAGAGAGTGAGTGAGAGAGGGAGTGAGAGTGAATGAGAGAGAGAGAGTGAGAGAGAGGGAGAGTGAGAGAGTGAAGGAGTGAGAGAGTGAGATAAAGTGAATGAGAGTGAGTGAGAGTGTGAGATAGAGAATGAGAGAGATAGTGAATGAGAGAGAGTGAGTGAGTGAGTGAGAGATAGAGTGAGTGAATGAGAGAGAGGGAGAGTGAGAGAGTGAGAGAGTGAGATAAAGTGAATGAGAGTGAGTGAGAGTGTGAGATAGAGAATGAGAGAGATAGTGAATGAGAGAGAGTGAGTGAGTGAGTGAGTGAGTGATAGAGTGAGTGAATGAGAGAGATAGAGAGTGAGAGAGAGTGAGTGACAGTGGGCCCTTTCTCACTTCTCTTATTTTTCATTTCCTGGGTCTCACCGGAAGTTGATTTGTCTGCGCCATCTTGAGTAGCGTCCCAATGGCCTTATTTCTGCCAGAGGATCGAGGAGCGAGGAGCAATCATGGAGGAGCTATAACCGAGGAACTACCAGACCATCCTCCGATGAAATCCTCAGACACTCGCCCCGCCCCCTTACTGTGTATCGCTCACTGATTGGACGATGCAGCGCATGCACTGATCTGATGCTTCTTGACATGAGAGCAGTTTCCCAGCGGAGTGAAGAAAACACATGAACCTCACGGGAGTCACTCCTCAGTTTATACCGTGTTTTGTTTCAATTCATGTATCATTTAGTTACAAATATGTGATATATCTGAACAACAAAGTGGTCACAAATCATTTTATTCATTTGTTGGAAACATTTTCATGATCGCTTTTTTCGTTTTACATTTTCATTTATTGTCATTTCCATTCAGTCATTAAGTGCTATTGAAATGTTAATATGCTACATATCCACACAAACACACAAAGTGTGCAATCCAATGAATGTTAATCTAACTGGGTTTTGATAGATAACATATCTCTTTTTCTTCTCTCAATTATTTATTTCTATTGTGCACTCTAATCAATATTAATTCAACTAATGTTCGTTTATACATTTTAAGAATGGCGTTTATCTTTTTTGAGAATGAGTTCTTATTTGATTTTATTTATTGGGGTCTACAACAGATGATACAAATGTTAGTGTCAGTAAATGTGTGGCGGGGGTGTGTGTGGCAATAACGGGACAGCGCTGCTGTCAGACGATCAGCTGTGCGGCGTCATCACAAACGGACGTCGCTTCACGTGACGCTCCGGAGGAAAGGACGTCCCTGCTTCTCGTGGTTTCCTTGCGTCCCTCCATGCTTCCCTGGTGGGAGGGACTAGTCGCAGGGAAACGATGCAAGTGAGGGACGCAAGGATTTCATTTAATCGAAGTGAGAAGGACCCAGTGAGAGAGTGAGAGATAGAGTGAGCGAGAGAGTGAGTGAGAGATAGAGAGTGTGTGTGTGTGTTCAATGTAAAAAAGCAACATGCCACCTAGTGCAACTCCCTGGTGTGTTTTTCTTTTTCTTTGGACTATAGCAAAGAGGCGGAAAAGATACCAGACTCCGATGCAGACCGGATCACATCCTTTTGGTCATTATGAGATTTGCTGATATTTATATCCAGGGGTGCACATCACTTTTTTGCCCTGGTTCTCAAAGGAGCACCTGGAGATGTTGCTTGGTGCTCATCCTTAAAATGAAATAAACCGTAACTTTTGAGGGGGTCTTTATTTGCCAGACACACGGCACTGAACACACATGCAGAGGTGAACACAGAACACACACACACAGAGGTGAACACAGAACACACACACAGAGGTGAACACTGAACACACACGCAGAGGTGAACACTGAACACACATGCAGAGGTGAACACTGAACACACACGCAGAGGTGAACACTGAACACACACACAGAGGTGAACACAGAACACACACACAGAGGTGAACACAGAACACACACACAGAGGTGAACACTGAACACACATGCAGAGGTGAACACACATGCAGAGGTGAACACAGAACACACATGCAGAGGTGAACACAGAACACACACACAGAGGTGAACACAGAACACACACAGAGGTGAACACAGAACACACACGCAGAGGTGAACACAGAACACACACAGAGGTGAACACAGAACACACACACAGAGGTGAACACAGAACACACACACAGAGGTGAACACAGAACACACATGCAGAGGTGAACACAGAACACACACACAGAGGTGAACACAGAACACACACGCAGAGGTGAACACAGAACACACACACAGAGGTGAACACAGAACACACACACAGAGGTGAACACAGAACACACATGCAGAGGTAAACACAGAACACACACACAGAGGTGAACACTGAACACACATGCAGAGGTGAACACAGAACACACACACAGAGGTGAACACTGAACACACACAGAGGTGAACACAGAACACACACACAGAGGTGAACACTGAACACACACACAGAGGTGAACACAGAACACACACACAGAGGTGAACACAGAACACACATGCAGAGGTGAACACAGAACATGCAGAGGTGAACACAGAACACACATGCAGAGGTGAACACTGAACACACATGCAGAGGTGAACACAGAACACACATGCAGAGGTGAACACAAGACAACATTAGCACGACCAGTAATCCTACAAGCTGTCATCACTCCCCTCCTGACTGTTCTCCTCACTGTCTTCCTCTCTGTCAGACATGTAGCTGATGATGGAGGCCTACTACTTCCTCTCTGGTTGAGTCTGTGATTAGCTGCTGGTTTTGGGTCGAAAGTCTCTGTTGTCATCTTAGACAAGTGGATGTAATCAAATAAGTATGTGAACATAACCAATAACCCATAGCCAATAACAAATGAAACTTATTTTATTTGTGTTGTTCATTCATATCATATCTTAACATTTATTTATGCATTTCTTTTTTATCTCTCCAGTTTTAAAGGATATGTTTGGTTACTGTCCTATAGTATACATTGAAATGATTTCAAACCTGTTTATCCCAATAATTATAAAGGAGGAAATATGTGTTTACATAAATTGTGATCAAACTGTTTGAACTTAGACTAAAGTGAACTATCTAAACACTCAAGAGTCCTTTACCTCACTGAGCTGTAGTTATCAGCCTCTCAGTCTGACTGGAGAGGACTCTCCCTCCACATCATTGTAGAAACATCTTCTTCTTATATCCGTTAGAGCAGCTAGCACCAGATTCTAATAACAACAGCGGGCGGTGCGCCCTTCTCTCTCTCCCTCTCTCCCTCTCTCCCTCGCATTTTGGCTGTGAGCTGCGGGCGCCAGATAAGCCAACATCCCCCACTTACAGCGCCCATCGCACAGGGCGAATGAAACGTGTAACCGGGGTGAAAAGGGTGTACATTTACTTAATTATGAATATTGTTACATTGAGGCCGAAAATTAGGAAGAGCCCCCAAAAATGTTTTTTCCCCTCCCAGAGCTGTCAGCGCAGCACCTCGAGGCGAACATCTATAACGCCAGTGCTACGGGCCGGCCCTGAGTTCATATGCAACTCGCAAATATCTTCCTCTCTCAATGTTGGTACGCAAATGCGTCTTTTTTTCAAATGACCCGGTGCTCTCTTTTTTTTCCTTTTTTTTTATATACACACACACACACACACACACACACACACACACACACACACACACACACACACACACACACACACACACACACACACACACACACACACACACACACACACACACACACACACACACACACACACACACACACACACACACACACACACACACACACGTCTGCAATCTGTCCGTTATAATCAGTATGCGTTTTAAAATGTGGGTTATTTGTCTTAAAAGTCTGTTGTTGACACATCAAGATGCACATTACTTAAAGACTAAGAATACGCATGTCATTAATATTCAGGCATCAGAAAGATTTATCGTCACCACCGAGATAAACGGCATTAGCCTGGAGTGTGAAGAAACAAACAAACTGGATGATGTTTTTCTTTTGGCTGCAAACACTTTCAGTTAAATATCACACAAGGCCTGTTTTCTTAGTGAGGAGAATTGGTCTTCCATTGACAAAAATAGAAACTCATTGCACATGTACAGTAGCCGTGTGTCACGTGGGGTTAAACATAACATTAGCCAGGGATCAAATATGCAGCGTCTGTCTGCTTTCTACTACGTAAGCAATGAAGAGAAAAGGAGGGAACGCATTAGAATAACAGTTGTGTGAAATTGTTACTGGCTACAGAAGCAATAAATACAGACATCCCTCCAACCAGCTGGAATCATTTGATCCTTTCCACACACACACACACACACACACACACACACACACACACACACACACACACACACACACACACACACACACACACACACACACACACACACACACACACACGGAGTTTCTCAGAGGGGGGAGGAACATATGACAACGTACCATATTTGACAAGGCTACTCGGTCCTTGGGAACGATCAGAGTGATGTCAAAGGTGGCTTTGATGGCGGGTTCATCCCAACAGGGGAAAGCTCTGCGAGCGTCAGTGGCCTGGAGGAGGGGGGGGGGGGGGGAGAGAAAGAGAGACAAACTGGGTGTTTAGATGAGTCAAGACCCGTTTCAGATCCAGCTAACTGCTTCAGAATGCATCCTAGACGTGCAGGTACAGGAGAGTTGGACGAGTAATCGAGTAATCTCCACTATGCAAACATCCTCTATGTTTGCATAGTGGAGATTACTCGAGAAAACACACCTGAACAAAAGGAAAAAATATACAAATGTAGGACTCGAGATAGTCAAATGTGTTCATATTACTTAGACCACTAATAAAGCAGTTTCTGATTAATGATAAAACTCACCTCTATACGTTTTACTACCAGGTTACGACCTTGTATATTCATCATGCATATCCAAAACATAAAAGTATACATTACTACACTCCTGTTTAAGGTGCGGGTCATTTATTTTGCAATTACTGTACACGTGTCTAGGGTTGCAAAAGTCCGGGAATTTTCAAAGATGGAAACTTTCCACGGGAATAAACTGGGAATTTTCTAAATTGAAGGTTGGCTCTTCGTAGGGAAATTAAATTTAGTTGGGGAAAGTCATTTTAGCTTAATCTTGACTAAAACAAACAGATGCCATTCCTCAATCACATGCACATAGCACACTGCATGGCTATTGAGACCACACCCCCTACAGCAGGGATGGGCAACTTGGATGGTGGTGGGGGCCACATCATTTATGCACTGGCCACCAGGGGGCCGCAGATTCACTTGGAACACACACAAATTAGTAGTAGTGCAAGTACTTTCATTACAGCAAAGGTCTGCAAACACCTCAACGTGGTGGTTTACCCTGAATTCAGTGAAAACATATTCTTTCTCCCGCTTTACTTGGAAAACAGGATTTTCCTCAGATACCTTTCTCTTGCATGCTGACATCCACAGAGGGCTGTGCTCATGTGACCCGCTCTATCGAAATCAGTCGGAAGTCGCAACGGCTCATTTCAAAAATAAAATGATACAATTCGATTACATTACCCTCAATTCCCAATATTCCATATTAAGCTAAATTCCCCAGCTTAACTTCCCATGGAAATTTACCGGATATTTTCCCCCCCTTTGGAACCCTACACGTGTCTAGAGTCCGATCTGATACTTGATATATTGAGCCTGTGCCAATTTTGTAGCTTTTAGGGAGATAACCATCGACTGTATATATAAGGTGATAAAGTATGATAACAGAAAATCAAAGCTTATTCGAAAAACAACAGAAGTTATGAATGTTCTCTAGCACAGATGTATATATTTCTTTTTATCGTATATTTTACCCCAATATTTGTAATTATGCAGTCTCTCTCTCTGTCTTCGATTCATCTTTTTTTCCACGCATGCTTTTTATTTTTCGACCTTTCATGAGCATTGTTGGCGGGAAGCTGAAATCCAACAAGAATAAATAAACTCTAAACTAGATGAGAATTCTACGATAGAAATAAATATAGACATAACCACCAAATGTATAGGCTGTTTTATTCAGATTATAAAGACATATTTCTGACCTCCCTGTGTGATTAGGGGGGCCTGAACACTAAATAACTATGTTGCTTTAACCAGGACACGGTGACTATTTGGGAGGCAATTTGAAAGAGACATGTATGCCAACCTAAAGACCTCTGATATTTCACTTACATGTGTCCTTTCAGGAGTCAGAGACACAGGCTGTCATTTTGCTGTGTGAGCAGCTGCTCTCTTTCCCTTTGTCACAGCACTATAGTGGAGCTTTTTTATCTGTAGCAGGTTAAAACCCCGTCAGCTGTTTTCAAAGCAGATCTACTGAAGGCGGCTTTTGGAGCCATTGTTCAAATGAAACGCATGAAGCCAACGATTTCATCTACCAACCAGTCTGAGTAGGTTGTTTAGTAGATTGTGGTAAATCAATAAAAGACTCTTAAAATACTCCTTTATTCTTCCATGTGGCAGCCTGAAACAGCTTCCATTATAATCTCCCTCAACGCAAGTGTCAAGAAGAATAATAATATATAATACTTTAGTAATCCCACAAGGGGGATTTCAGTTTCAACCTGCTGGTGAGCAGTCAGTGCAAGTCACTAAAGCTTCTTCCTGTGTGTATTGTGCAATATCAGTGTGTATTTAATAACAAAATGTGAACAAGCAACTACACAATAATTGCGGTGAGAAGTTACTCGAATGATTTATCTCGCTGTTTGGCTGAACCCTCAGTCATTGTCAAATACCGCCTGAATACTCTTAAAATGGCACCTTATACAAGTTGGAATTGGGGGCTCCCTCTAATAATTGTTCTTATCGAAACCAACAAGCACGCCCACTTCAAGCAGTAACTGGCCAAGTGTGTCTTTAAGTAAAGCTTAAAGTAGTTTGTGTTTGGGCTTCTCCGTGTTCTTTTATTCTTCACATGACTTCCTTTTTTTCACTTTTGTGTGCACAATCGAGTGTAACACAATAAAAGTCAGGCAACACTTCCTACCACTACATTTCAGGCATTCTTCCGCCTTTAAGCCGCTGTCAGTGGAGCCACACTACATGTGTTAAGGTAATAACCTGCCACTGTATTTTCTAAAATGAGTAAACAACTACAAGAAAAAACTGGCAGCCCTTTTTGCGTTTAGCTTCACTTTCTTCTCAGACCAAGTCAAGTCCGTGTCGGGAGGATAAATGGAAACCAAAACCTCTGGACACAACTTTATAAACATGGATATGACTAACGGGAGACCCTCCGTCATAGCTTTCCCTCACAGTGTGCACTGACTCGGGTATACAACCTGTGAAGTTCACAGAGTGGATATTCTGCAGGTTCCAATAAAAGCCCAGCAATCAGTCCCGTCTGGCTTTGACAGAAATGCATGTCAACACACAGTTGCATCTTTAAACCATATGCACAAATTAGAGCTGCACCATCAATCAACATTTACAAACTGACTAGTGCAATACTCAAATTGGAGAAAGCACAATATGTGTTAAAGGTTTAATTAACTGCAGCGATGTTACATCCTACAAATAGTCACTATAGACTCGTTGCATATTGTTTTGGTACAGACCAAGATCATTTGAATCACATGTCACATGTTAGACGCTTTTATCCAAAGCGACTCCCATACTCAATACTGTGGACAATCCCCACAGGAGCACTTTGGGGTGAAAGGTCTCAGGGACACAACGACATGCTGACTGCAGTGGGGTTTGAACCTGTGCTCCCCTGAGCCCAACACCAACGCACTAACCCACACGCCTCCCGTGTCATTTGAATTAGGGCTGCACGATATTGGAAAAAAAACGGACATTGCGATTTTTCCCCCCTGCGATATATATTGCGTTTTTTTTAGCGATATTTAACCGGATGAAGGTATTGTCCTCCTGTGCCTCGCTCATTTCTTACCCGTGTTTTGATGGTCTGCAAACTAGCGGGGCCTGCTGTGATCTGATCAAGAATGATTGTGATTGGTGGTTTGCTGTGCATGCAGAGCCTGCATGTCAATCACTCAAGTACTCCTGACATGAGAGTTTTCCTTTTGTAGCAAGCAGCAAAATAATTGTAACATGACGTGTTTGAGTTAATTCACCTACTTAAGCCCTGAGCCTGTTTTTCCGGTCTCAGGCTCGAAAATGACATTCCCAGAACAAAGGACCATATCTTCCCTTCTAAAAGGGTTAAATGAATAATCTTGTTTCTCAAAGTAATGATAAACCTGTGAGTTGGATGTAGAAAAGTCAGAATCAATATAGATGTTTTTTATTTTAAAGAAAATTCAGATTGAACATAGTAAAAAACTGTGAATTATAGTGTCTGTCCAAAAATTCTTTTTTACTTATAGTGAAAACTAACCTTGGATGATGGTAAGGTAGACTAAAAGCTTTAGGAATCCAAAGTACAACATATAATAAGTACCCTGTATCAAGATTGATGCAAAACAAGTGACATTTGACCTTTTTAAGACAGATTTAGCAAAAAAACAAACACTTCTGGGGTCATTTGGGTGGATTTTCCATATCTCTGGCCCCCCTTGGTCGATTTTGACGAATGAAATCTCTTTATAACCGCTAGAGCCAATGGAATCGAGGGGAAGTTCTCCACACACCAACACATGAACAAATAAGGAGTGAGTGTGACGCGTAGCCAAAACCGGAAGCTGCAGCCACTCTGGTGGCTACCATTAGCAGCTAACTTTTGTGCTCGGATTTTTACATAAAAATGGAATTATGGATTATAAACAATTGCTTCAACGCCACATTATCAACCTATGGATCAACCGATTCAGCCGCGTCTTTTCTCGTTTTAATGCCATTGAACACGTCTTTTGATCAGATTGACAGCTACGGTGAGACGATCTCCCGTAAAAGCTCCGTAAAGGTACGTGTTGTGATGTCTGTGTTTGCTTCCCCTGTCGCGAGATCGGATCGCTTAGTGATGATACTATACTTAAATAATCTGTGGAGTCTCAGCTTTAATCGGATATATTGTATGTGCAGTTTCGATAAGTAATAAGGGTATCTTTATTTTGAATTCTGTGCTAAAGTGCGTTGGCATTAAAAAAAAAAGAATAAAACCGCACGGCCCTGCGGTGTGAATATCGCGGTTATCGCCATGACACGATATATCGTTCAGCCTATGTAGAATGATACATTCCCCTCAATAACAATACCATATCTCAAAGCAATTTCATGCAATAAGTTATTTTACCAGATGGTGCAGCCCTAGTATAAATAGATTATCATTTGAGACATCTCCTGATCTCTAGGAAAGTTCTGGAACATTAGTCATTTCACCATCACAGGCTCCTGTGTTGCACCACAGGCGAGTAGTGGGTTAAGCAACTTTCCCAAAAAGAGAAAATATCCCGTTGCCTTTTGGTTTTCAGCTTACCTCAAACTGTGTGACGGCAGCGTAGCGGCTCTCTCCAGCAGGGTTTGAATATTTACTTCTATAGAATCCCTTCATTTTGTCGTTCAGCTCCCCGACAAAGTCTACCTTCAAGGTGCCGGCGCCTGGGGGGGGAATAACCAGAGGGGGAAACATTGCATTAATGACAGAATGATGATTCAAAAGCAGACGACAAGTGGAGTCATGTCTTACCTTTCTGTAAAGCGCTAGGGAATGACAGGGTGACTTTCTCATCCTCATTTTGATAGTTGAATCCGGTTGCATTAATTTCTAAAAGAGAAGAAGAAAAAGACCATGGAATATTCCTTTTTCGATTAACGTTTTTATGTATGACAATGGTGTCGATTAAGAACATAAGAGGGAGAAAGCCTGAGCCTCACCTTCTCCTCCCTGCGGTGCAAAGGAAGCTGTAATGATGTCGATGTCAGCGCAGTTCATCACTATCTGATTTGTGGCTTGTGTGACCTGTATTGACATAGAACAGCATAATGTATACTTTGAAAATATCTGCTGTGGCATTATTTCAAATCCCTATCTGCTTGGGGAAGATTCCTTTTTACACCTTTTCCAAAGTCAAATTCACACGATAAAAAAGAATTAGCTTGAATTGCTAATTCAGCACTTTGAAGCCACATTGGAAAGATACATCTATTTATTATGAAAGCAGTGCAGATACAACTTGAAAGCTGTTTCGTGAATTTAAAAAAACACTTTTAAAACTCCACAGTTAAATAAAAGGTGTTTGTGAGGATTGCAAACACACTTTACACTTCATTAGGTTTAAGGAAAGTAAGTGCTAAGGTCCAATGTAAGCAGCATCACCTCAGTATGTAAAGGAGCATGGTTTTGTTTGACTAGATTAAAATGTATTTGGTTTTTCAACATGAAAGACTAGTAAGCAGAGAAAGGAACACATCGACTTACTAAGCAGTAAACCTACCGAGGCTAAAGGGCTCGGGTCCCAAAGACGACCCAGGCGGGGTTTGAAAAGGAGAAAACAAAGAGGAAGGCAGACTATGGGGCCTCTACCTTGTGATGTGAAAACAGTGGATGTGACTGCACAGATTATTGAGTGGAAGCGATGCCGTTTAGGAGTTTATCAGAGTGACATTCACAGTTTGTGGCACTGCTGCTGTAGCTTGAGACACTTTGAGGCCGACACAGCGGGGCAGTAATTATAAAACATGCTGGACAAATGGCTATGGGCCACGTTTTAGAGATTCTTCCGCTCCATTGTATTTTACACAGACTTTGTGCAAACAGCAGGTAATCAGGGTGTTACTAAACCAAACTGTGAGGACAGTTTATAACTATTAGCAATCACAGGATTAAGAAACCTTCAGGATGACTCAATAAGACTTGAGAACATGCCTTTTAGTGATCAACACAAGGACATCATGTTTGGATTGATTCAAAATGTGATGTTTTAATTATTACGGTTTGTCTAATATATGTTTGAATATGTCCTGCCCTAAGGTTTTTTATTTAGCATATGATGTGGAGATAAGATTCTTGCTACTGATAAAACAACTTAAATAAAAACTTCCTCATCCCTTTGTTTGCTTCGTCATTTAACAAAAAAAGCCACACTTCTCAAAAACATCCAGTGCCAACCCTTTATTAGTTTATTGCTAAAAACAATAGCTCAGTCAACAGAAAACTAATCATTAACCGTTGTGATAAATACAAATTTACTTTTTTAATAAAGTAAGCTTTTCACGTTTGAGGATTTACTGCCGATTTATTTGATATCATCTGGAACTGTTTATCTGTAGGTTATTGACTGTTGGTCAGGCAAAACATTCTGGCATTTGCGTTTCAAACGTGGCTCATGTTACTTGGGATCAGTGTTAGGGTAGCTATTCAATGATATTCCATTTGTTAATGTTGAGTTGTTTATCATTTGGTGTCACATACACAGAAATACTTATTTGAGCAAGCACATGTCGACCATATCAAATGCTGCGCTGCGCGTTGACTGCTCTGATAATGTGTGCAGCAGAGTGAGTGACTACAGCCAGGCGTGTTAAAGGCAGGTGTTACGACGCCCTGCGGACAGGTGCCACGACGCCCTGCGGACAGGTGCCACGACGCCCTGCGGACAGGTGCCACGACGCCCTGCGGACAGGTGCCACGACCCCCTGCGGACAGGTGCCACGACGCCCTGCGGACAGGTGCCACGACCCCCTGCGGACAGGTGCCACGACCCCCTGCGGACAGGTGCCACGACGCCCTGCGGACAGGTGCCACGACGCCCTGCGGACAGGTGCCACGACGCCCTGCGGACAGGTGCCACGACGCCCTGCGGACAGGTGCCAGTAGACTTTACGCACAAACTCTTGCTGAAATAAATGCAAAGTGAGCCATGTTTGTTTTATCCGTTAGTTACACAGTAGCTACATCTACATGCACTTTTGCAACAATCCAACGGGAACCCAAGGGACTCACTAACCTATTACCTTGAGTCAACTAACGCAAACGAACAGTGTGCATTCCTTACATTTACTGTCAAGATTGTGTAAAGATTGTGCTGCTTTAAAAGTAGCTAATTAGGCACACTCACTATTTGCAGATAGTTCCGTACATTAACTCATGTGCTGTACTTAAATATACATTTTAAGTACTACATGCAACTTTATACATTTCAAACAAAGGCAAGTGTTGTACCATTATCTTCACCACTTTTACTTGACAGCTTTATTCACTTTTCAAATTATATTTTTGTGACGATGTGTCTCCAGATGTGTTGAATTTGAATGGTTGTGATAACTTGAAGGATACAGTGTTCATGTGATAAACTACTTCACCAACATTTACTGTTGGCTGATTTAAAAAACGCATTAAAACAAAGCCAAAAACAGGGATGTTTGTCTGCGCTCATAAGAAGTTGCCGGGTTTTTTTTGTTGCGATTTCGGACACTACAAACATTGTGGTATCATATACATTTTAATTATATTCAACACTTAAATAATACTTCAGTTATATCTGAATTAAAATGCACATGCTACCCTGCAGTATCCAAAGTCATTCAAACTAGCTGCACCTTTACCAGCTATAATGCATCAATAATTATAATCAATTCGTATCATATATATATTATTCTGCCAATCTGCAGAATGACTACTTTTACTTTTGGTACTTTAAGTATATTTTGATGCTAATACTTTTGTACTTTAGTAACATTTTGAATGCAGTCATTTGAAAAAAGGATTCCTACCCTCTGGTACTTTTACTCAAGTACAAGATCTGAGTAGTTCTCCCACCTCTGGTGGGAGGGGGCTACATCATGTTGCCATGATTTAGCAAACATTATTGAGCGTTAGCTAGATGCTAGTAGGCTAGTAAACAACTTAAAAAATGATGGCAGATAAACCGATCCTGATTTAGAGCAATGCATTGGTGTAACAAGGGGTTAACATTCCTGGCGAACAACAAACTGATCTTGAAACACATTAAGCGCACTGCAAAGCGCTTGTTAGCATGCTAACGTTAGCTAACATGAGAGTGCAAGTCTGCCTGGGACTGTTGTGCTAGCTAGCTTCGATTAGCTTATGGCATAAATATCGAGACGTTATTTTTCACCATTCATTGCTCTCATTCAGCCACCTTGAGCCTGCCGATAAACGGTTAGCTAGTTTAGCAACTGCCAGCTAACACAAGCTAACGGCTAACGTTACGCTAAGCTACTACTGATGCTAACGGCTAACCGTTTGCCCGTTATTGCTTGAAGACAGCACATTAGCTCGCTTCTGTTAACGTTAGCTGGTCATATTACATAACATGATCCTCACACAAACAAATCCATCCATGTAAGAAGCCAGACGCTCGGGGTCAACTTACCTCCACCACCGCCTCCAGTTTCCCTTCAAAGGTGAAGTCGATCAGGTCCGGCTTCAGACACAAGCCATAGTTGACGGGGTAAACGTCAGCTGGTAACCGCACGAAGGGCCTCCTTTCGGGCATGGTTCCTGTATTTTGGCCGCTAACGAAGACGGTGCTGTGTGTAACTCTTGTTATCGCTGTGAGTTTTATGAGTGCAGAGCTGATCAGAACGGAGCTCGGCAGTGAGGATGCAAGACAGCCGGTAGTGAGTCTGTAGAGTGACAGCGGAACCCTGCGGCCAAGGAGAAGCAACATCAACTGAAAGCTCTCTCCTCTCAGCCCAAACAACTCAAGTTAAACAGCGTTAAACAGACACGCTACGTCATCACGTCGTGTCAGCGTGCTTTACGCACCATAGATAGATAGATATTATTTTAATCATGTCTACAAATGGTCTTTATATTTCTGCAAAACTATGATGCTGCATTTTTATTGGAACGATTGTGTGGACAATATTTATGGGTATAATATAATGAAAAATAAGTCCTTTTTTGAGGAAAAGGGTTTAAATTAGATTAGACTAGATTAGAATAGATTCAATTACATTTACTGTATTGATCACCATTTTGGATTATATGTTGTCAAAGCAGCATGTAAACAAGACATTGTACATGAATTCAAATCAAATACAACTGAAAGTTAACATAAACAGTTAACAAACACTATATATTTAAATATCTCATATATTTGTATATAGCTCTAAACACTTTCAATGCAAGAAATGCATTTTGCATAAACAGCAGAATCACATTACGCTTCAAAAATTGCACAAATACAGGTGCACAGTACTGTCAAATTTAGTAAGATGCAAACTGAATATTGATTATAATAGATATGTGTATGGTCTAAAGCGAGTATTCCTTGTTTTTGTTATCACTGTATATATATACACACACAAACACATAACATGAACGTTGTAATAAACGTGTTTTATGTAATGCCACATTTTTGGTTGTATAATATTAAAGATAACATGCTGTATGTATGTATGTCAAACCACTATTTATTCTCGTTGGAAATGTCCATAGAGCTCGCGCTAATAAACCGGAAGTCGTCTTTTGTGTCAGACGGTGTCAAGATGGCGACGCCCATGAGGAGGACGCTGGTTGCTCTTCACAGGGCAACATGTAGCAGTTTAATGGTAATGAGGCATTTAATAACACTTTAGTTTAATAAATAGAGACACTCAGTTTGTTGTTGTAGCATCTCGTTTGTTGAGCTTGTTGTGAAAGCGTCGAGTCCTGATTAGGCTAGCTAAGCTAAAGCTAACTGTCTTTACATAAAAGGATCATTTCACCAGGAAATAAAAACAAAGCAGAGGAAATGTTGTAAACAAATAAAATACAAACACTGTGTTGTTAGTGATAATCTATTAGACTGTTAGGAAGTTAAACATGTGATATTCTACCCTGTAGTCTTAACCTTAGTGCTATTTCAGAGTTGTTTATGTACTTGACCGCATTATTTGTACATGTTGTTGAAAATTCATTAAAAACTGACCTCAACCATAAAGTATAATTATCTTCAGACAACGTGTAGAGGTTATTACTTTTGCACATATGTGTAATATAGGTATACTTCATAAAATACTATTCTACAGATACCTGTACGTTGCTTTAGTATTTCTATTTGATGCTACTTTACACTTCAACTCCACTTAATCTCAGAGACAAATATTGTGCTTTTTACACTGCTACATTTGTCTGACAGCTTTGGTTACTTAGTTACTAAGTACAGCTGAAACTGTTAATCAAAACATGAATACAAGTAATTTATTGCAGGAAAAACATTTCATGAAATAAATCGATTAGATTAGTAGATTTAATGGCAGAGCTGTTTAGTTGTATATATTGTTGTATTAGTATAAAAAAAATGGTGTGGTTAAACCATACACTTTTCTGTATGTATAGATATTGAATTTGCATCTTACTGTGTACATTTATAGCATTGTGTATCTTTGTTTGTGCATCTTATTAAAGTATTCATTTGCCCTGTATATATTTGCATTCTTTCCCACTTTATAATGCAATTACTGCACATCAATTTCTCTCAGGATAAACAAAGATTGAACTCACCGTATCTGTTTCTCTCTCAGAATGCCGAGGCGTCTCTGGACCTTCGGCACCCGCTCCCTCTGTACCTGCCGGTCCGGACTAAGAAGCGGTACTTCATCCCTCCGTCGGTGGGGATGAAAGGGTTCAAAGATTCTAACATCCAGGACAGGGCCCGAAAAGCCGGCGTTGCCCCCAGACAGCAGTACTTTGAGAGGCCCATCAACATCGCCTCCACTTGTAATACGGCCTTTTTTTCACCGTTCTTGATTGAATTTATATGAATTTGTTGAATTGCTCTAGTTTCTTATTGTTAAATGTAAAGACTGCAAAGGCTTTTAGGAGTTTTTTGTACAACACCTTTCTAGTATATATATATTTAACACAACACATAAGACTTTGGAAGTATAAAATACTAAGATTATGATTGGTGAGATTTTACTAAATGCATTCATAGCAAAAGTATTAAATGTCCCGTCAAGTTTAAATGATTTCCTACGTGGTATTTTATCAGACTTCTTCTGATTTAAATTATAATTGTGGTACCTTTTGACTCTTTTAATATCTTTCATTGTGTTTTAGATATCTTATTTGAATCACTTAAAGATGTGAGCTGCTTGTGATGACACGAGAAGAAAAGCTTGATTTTAGTTTGATGTAAAACAGGAATGTCCTTAACAAGGATGTCAAACAGATGTAACAAGAACACGTATGGTTCTTGTAATCGGCACACAAACTCCTAGCTAAAGAACATTGTGTATTAGATGCCGTTGTCGTCTGTACAGTTCTCCTAAAATATCAAAAACCAGGGTTGTTTGTATTGTCCACAATCCAGTCATCTGGATCATCAATCAGACGACAACACTGTATTTTGTAATGTCTCTCCTGATTGATAACCCCTGTCTGTTGCTCCACCAGCGGGAGTCTTCGACCCCTACATCCCTCCGGAGGGCGACGCTCGTCTCTCCTCTCTGTCCAAAGAAGGCCTGAAGCAACGAACTAAGCAGATTAAACAGAGCGCCGGCTCACAGCTAGCGTAAGATTGTTCTTCTAGCTTCTCCTGTTGTTCCTGTACTGAGGTTTTTATCATCAAACATACCTGGATGTTGTTGGGCTGCCCTCCGCCTAAGATGTTCTTGTAGAAAAGTAGTCCTGTCACATTGATCATATAATATTATAATAATTTTTTTGGGCTTTTCAAAATGGTTTCAGTTCCAGAGCTGACAACGAATGTTAGATAGATAGATAGATTCAACTTATTGTCCTTACGTAGTACAGGTACTATGTAACGAAACAGTTTCTCTGCATTTGACCCATCCTAGTGTTAGGAGCAGTGCGCTGCCATTATGTACGGCGCCCGGGGAGCAGTGTAGGGAACGGTGCTTTGCTCAGGGACACCTCGGTAGCACTTGGTCTTTCCGGGAATTGAACTGGTGACCTTCCAGTTGCCAAGCCAAGTCCCTATCGACTTCGCCACCACCGATCGAATGTTATGACATATCATGGAACATTGTGCTACTTGTAAGATATAATATAAGTAGAGGTATAATATAACCTGTCCAATCTGTTCACCTTTAACTTAACCAGTCTTTAAACACGGCCAGAGCCCACACCGTGTTCCTGTCTGTGGATAATGTGCAGCGAGGCGCTCATTTATGTAAAAATGTACGACAGGAAGCGTCACCACGCTTATTACACGGCCACATACATATTATAAACAAACTTCATTCACAAAAAAGTATTTCATTTGTTAAAAAACGATTGTGTTGATTCCACTTAGAAACGTAACTTAAAATGATGGCAGCTCTGATCGAGGTTTTCTGTAACTGTCCATTTGATTTAACCAGTTTTTAAACACGGCCAGAGCCCCCACCGTGTTCCTCTTAGTATTTACTTCCTGTCTCCTTCTCCTGATTCCTCTGACATCCAGCGCTCTGTATTTTTACCTTTGTTAAAGAATTTACTTTTGTGAGTCTTTGAACCACATCATCACACTCTGAGGGATGATCAACTGTAAACACGGTCAATGTGAGAAAGCTGAATATATTTCTTTTCTTTTACAGGATTCGTAAAATCAAAGAGCACGACCCTCAGTTCTCCACGAAGTCTTTTGCAGTGCAGGCTCAGGAAATCTTCATTGAGGCCCACACCGCCCTGACACAGTAAGAGGATGATCTCAGGTCTCTCAAGTCTCTCACGTCTCTCAAGTCTCTCACGTCTCTCACGTCTCAAGTCTCTCACGTCTCAAGTCTCTCAGGTCTCTCACGTCTCAAGTCTCTCACGTCTCTCACGTCTCAAGTCTCTCAGGTCTCTCAGGTTTCTCACGTCTCTCACGTCTCAAGTCTCTCACGTCTCAAGTCTCTCAGGTCTCTCACGTCTCAAGTCTCTCACGTCTCTCACGTCTCAAGTCTCTCAGGTCTCTCAGGTTTCTCACGTCTCTCACGTCTCTCACGTCTCAAGTCTCTCAGGTCTCTCAGGTTTCTCACGTCTCTCACGTCTCTCTGACATCAGCTCACAGTCAGTGAGGAACGCTGAATATCACAGTGAGACATTTGTTATAGAAGTGAGGAATCCACTCATGCTGCCTTCAGCTTAACGCTAAGTGGGAACGCTTCAAAAACTAGCCTTGTTGAACTTACTCTGAACATGAATTGGCTGATTTAAGGAAACATCTGTGCAGAGCTGACGTACTGAAATACTGGTGTTGTCTGTGATCTGCAATCAAACCATTTTCCATTTTAGGGCTGTTCTTAGAGCAGTCCAACTATTTTATCAAACCTTTTATGATTTTTTTATTTTTATTTTTTTAATGTATTCTACTAAAATCATACAAAAACAAAAACGTATAATTCATACACACAAATGAACAAAAATAGTAGAAGCGGGAGGGCTGAAGCATAGCTTATGGGGAGTAGCCCTCCCGTGCATCATCATTAGCATCAATATAATAATGGCACTTATTTCGTCAAAAACGTATAGAAATTAAGGAGTACAAAGAAATAAAGAAAACTAATGAAAACTGGAAAAAATAAATAAAAATAAAAGTTTTCAAAGTTTATTTTAAATAGAGGACAATGAAGTGGGATTATGGAAATTATTTTACTATTTTACTTAAATTAAGTGTGTAATCAAATGTATTCTTATACAATTAGTAGTTCAACTTTGTTTCTGTTATTGTGAGAACATTTTATAGAAATAATTTACAGTATTAATTTAATATTTGACCACTAAAAGTATTTGCTGGGTTTTTCTGAAGCTTTTAACGGCATCTTACAGTCAGTTTGCTCAGTCTGGTTAAAACTGAAAACTAAAACTGTAAGACCTTGAGATGAGGACTAAATGTTTTTTATTGTCTATCAACTATGATATCCATTCTTTACATTTCGTTGTGTTCTTTGTTTGAAACAAACTGCTGTTTCTTTTGCAGGTTCAACAAGGAGAAGCTTCACTCCTTGTTGACAGAAAGGTGTTATCCTGTAAGTTGTTCTTCTAAACATTGCTGCAGTTTTTCACCTGAGCTTTGCCATTTTAAAGTGAATGTATTGTGGAGAAATGTGCAAAGGTTAAAGCCCCTGTCACACTGTCCCGAAATTGACACCCGATGGACACACGAATATTGAATTGTGAATTTCGCACGAAGATGGACCCGACCCACACACGAAGGCAACATTTACATTACATTTAAGACATACAACTGCAACGAAACGAACAATTATGTTACAGTACTATGATACTGTACTGATATCTTCAGACTTTGTTCTTTACTTTCTCCGTCTTTATATGTAGAAAATATTACGTTTTCTCCGTCATGTTGTTTCCATAGCAACAACAACTTCCTGTCAACTCACCTTCAAAATAATATATTATATCCTTTTTAGTTTCACAGAACACAAATTGGGTTATTTACATAATATGTTTACATGATTTTGTTGTGCAATAAAACAACCCGATGGACACACGATAAAGGGAATGTTCAAATTCGGCTGTGATCGTAGCAACATCGGGCCATTCGTGAGGGCATCTTAAGCCATCGTATGACCGTCGGTGGAGTTTCTCAGGCTCCGGCAGCAACTTCGTGAGCGGCGAATGGCCCGATGTTGCTACGATCACAGCCGAATTTGAACATTTCCTTTATCGTGTGTCCATCGGGTGTCAATTTCGGGACAGTGTGACAGGGGCTTAACCGTGTGTATAAGTAAGGACTCAAAGATGTCACCATTAATGTTATGCATAAGTGTCATTAAATAATAATGCATTTATTTATCAAGCGCTTCTACAGGGTTTCAAAGACACTTTACAGAGATAAACAAAAGTAATACATAGAAGTTGAGTTTGTATTCCTCTGATTGCAACTTATATATATCAATATTCCAATTACTTGCATATAGACTATTCTGCACTATTTCTACTATAATCCATTTTATTGTATTTACTTGCACTATTTTATCTGTTTTATTATTTTTGCACTGTTGGAGGAGCCTGTGACCTAAGATTTTTCAACATAATTACACCGTAGCTATGACAATAATAATAATAATTTTGTAAATTATAGAGTGTTCTTGCATTTTAATGTGTGAGTTTTTTATACCTCGGGACTGTGGGAAACAGTATTTCGATCTTTCTGTGTGTTCAAACATATTTTGAGATTGACAATAAAGTTGACTTTGACTTTGACTAAAAGCCTTGAATCTTGAATCCTTGAATCTGTGCAGGAGATGACGAGGGGGAACCGTTACAAGACGATCAGCTGGACGTTTTTGGAGTCTCTGGAGCCGCCCAAGGTGGTCCACGCTCGCTGCCCCGACATGATCTCCAAGGGCAACCTGTACGGCCAGGTGACCGTCCGCATGCACAGCAAACAGGTACGACCCGCATGTTGATCTGAGACTGTGGTGAGCTCCACTTTTGAATGTAATGAAATCTGAACAATAGTTTTTGTGTGTGTTACCTGACCCAAAAGGGCTGTAGCTAACTGAGTCTTGTAGTTTTTGCATATAACTAAACACATAAAGTGCAGCACTGTTAACTATTTACAGCCGTCATGTCTTTGTCGACGTCAGTGTTTGTATCCAGGCTTTTGATGCACTTTTCTCTCTTTTAGTGTCAGAAATGTATGAGTGTGTTAGGGTTCACTTAAGTGAAATTGTAATGTCTTCCTCTTTGATGCCATAAGAATAGTTGTGACCACAAGACTATCAATTAATATAATCCAGTCTGGATCCGAGTATAGCTATTTGTGTGCAGAGCTTCTACTCGATATGTGTGTTGTTGTTTAGTCAAGTTTCATGAATACAGCTTCTGTCAGTGTTTCTTAACCATGTGCTGCCAAAACTCAAGTCTACTTTTTAGTACAATTAAAATAAAATTGCATGACAGTGAAAAAAAAAAAAAAAAGTGAAAACCTAAACATCTTTTTATATTATTTAACTACAAGGAAAGCTCGTTTAAAGGGGACCTATCATGCAAAATGCACTTTCTGATGTCTTTTATACATAAACATGTGTCCCCGGTGTGTCAGGGAACTCACGCAGCGTCAGAAAATAAACCCCTCTCTCTTTTCCTCCGTACCCAAATCTCTAAAAACGGGGGAACAACGGAGCTGATCCAGATTTGCGTCCGATATGACGTAATATCTGAAATGTGGACCCACGGTCCAATCAGAAACGTTGCTATCAGAAACAATGCCCGACTGTTTTGGACGTAATATGGTCGGTGTTTACATTAGCATCGCTAACACTCAGAGCTAACCTGTACTGGAGAGCATGTGTGTGAAGAAGCAGGAAGTAAAAAGGAACTCACCTTGTGGTATAACCGGCAAGAGAGAAAGCCTTTGAGCTCCAGACTGTTTCAGAGAGAATCCTTGATAATCCATGATATGGCGTTTCATCACGGCAGCATTTAGTTTAGACAGTAGCTGCCGGGTCCCGCATGAGCTCAGACCCCTCCTCTTTAAAGCTTTATACCCCAAATCAGCACTTTTGAAACAGGAAGTGAAATAGAGGGATATGAGGCATGGCTAGAATGGGTGATCTGTTTTTGTATTTTGAGCAAAACACTTCATAGACATGTTTTTTTTATATATCTGACACCTATGCTATTGCCTAAAAATAGCATGATAGGTCCACTTTAAGAGTTATTTTATTGTTTCTACCGAGGTTTAAATCAATAACATATTACATTAAGGGCGCACGATAATAGGCAACTCATCTATTGTTGAACTCCTGAGCTCTGTCATCACTAACATCTGTTTATAGGTCATATTTAAATATATTATTACAATATACAATATTTTACTGTACAACATCTAACATTTACATTCTGGTATATCTATTCCTGCATTTTAATTGAACAGTCATGTCACTTGCACTACTTTTTTTCAGCTTTTTCTTTTTGTATACTAAGTATATTTCAAAGTTGTACTGTTGAAGGAACTTGGAACTAAATCTTTTCAATGCTAACAACTAGGCTTGAATAGAAAAATATGCAATATGCGTTCAAAGAATGATATCATGGTGTACTCCTTTCTGTGTCTTTAAGTATACTGCTAAAATAATTTTCACAGAATTAAAAACAATCAAAGGTAAAAGAAAAACGTCATTATTTTATGATCAGTACAATTCCGCTGTCTTCTTGCAGATGTCTATATTGCAATGACAATTTAAAAAAGCAATAGATTTAGTAGCCTTGATTACAATCTGGATTTAATGACCGTATAAACCTTGTTTTCGTCTTCCTGCCCGCAGACTCTGGCCATCTACGACCGCTTCGGGCGTCTGATGATGGGCAGCGAGGAGCAGCCGAAGGACGTGTTGGAGTACCTGGTGATCGAGCGACACCTCCTCAACCCCTACGGCCGCTGGAGGCTGCACGGGAAAATAGTCCCGTCCTGGGCTCCGGCCAAAGACCCCATCATTAAGGTGACCGTCTGCACTGCACGCGCTAATTACATGTATCTCTTAAAGGTCACCTATTATGTAAAATCCACTTCTTCATGTCTCTCCTACATCAACATGTGTCCCCTCTTCTTCATGTCTCTTCTACATCAACATGTGTCCCCTCTTCTTCATGTCTCTCCTACATCAACATGTGTCCCCTCTTCTCCATGTCTCTTCTACATCAACATGTGTCCCCTCTTCTTCATGTCTCTTCTACATCAACATGTGTCCCCTCTTCTTCATGTCTCTTCTACATCAACATGTGTCCCCTCTTCTTCATGTCTCTTCTACATCAACATGTGTCCCCTCTTCTCCGTGTCTCTTCTACATCAACATGTGTCCCCTCTTCTTCATGTCTCTTCTACATCAACATGTGTCCCCTCTTCTTCATGTCTCTTCTACATCAACACGTGTCCCCTCTTCTTCATGTCTCTTCTACATCAACATGTGTCCCCTCTTCCTCATGTCTCTTCTACATCAACATGTGTCCCCTCTTCCTCATGTCTCTTCTACATCAACATGTGTCCCCTCTTCTTCATGTCTCTTCTACATCAACATGTGTCCCCTCTTCTTCATGTCTCTTCTACATCAACATGTGTCCCCTCTTCTTCATGTCTCTTCTACATCAACATGTGTCCTCTCTTCTTCATGTCTCTTCTACATCAACATGTGTCCTCTCTTCTTCATGTCTCTTCTACATCAACACGTGTCCCCTCTTCTTCATGTCTCTTCTACATCAACATGTGTCCCCTCTTCTCCATGTCTCTTCTACATCAACATGTGTCCCCTCTTCTTCATGTCTCTTCTACATCAACATGGTCCCCTCTTCTTCATGTCTCTTCTACATCAACATGTGTCCCCTCTTCTTATGTCTCTTCTACATCAACATGTGTCCCCTCTTCTTCATGTCTCTTCTACATCAACATGTGTCCCCTCTTCTTCATGTCTCTTCTACATCAACATGTGTCCCCTCTTCTTCATGTCTCTTCTACATCAACATGTGTCCCTCTTCTTCAGTCTCCGTGGAAAGAGACTCTGAAAGTTTCAGGAACAAAGATTCTCTCTCTTTTTGATCCATTTCTATAAAAACCTGTCTGAAAATGAGCTGATCAGATTTTGGCCACTTTGTGATGTTCCTAACAATGTTTTGGCTTGTCTAACCATTAGCCAATCAGCAACCAAGGTATACAAATACATTTATTGCTTCACCATCTAAAATAGAGGCTTATTGGTTACAGTTCAAATACGCTTCAGGTTTAATAAACCGCCTGGACCCCCTACTGTGTATTACAGACTTTAAAGAGGCCCTTTTTGCTTTGTGGGGTTTTTCCTTATCTGTAGTTTGTTTTTATAGGTTTTGTTTCTCTCCCACACCCTCCATCTACTCTCTTTTTCAAATTACCTTGACAACCACATGTTTCATTTTTGAACTAATTTGCAGACTGTTGCAGAGCACTGATGGTGAAGCTTTTTTATAGATTATTAAGAAAACCTTCAGGCAACATGAACTGCACCATCTGTCATATTTCTCTGGGACGCAGCAGGGCCTGACTCACAGAGTTAGGGTGATTATAATCTACATTTTGCCGTGATGCGCATTAGGCAAGTCAAGTCCTATTCCAGTATGTCTTGGAGACTGACGCAGACAACAAGCACTAACT